>NC_055959.1:1990000-2190000 GCF_018492685.1 Alosa sapidissima | reverse complement strand
TTTATTATACACACACACACACACACACACACACACACACACACACATACACTAGCTCAGACACGCACACACTAGCAAATACCGACACACGCGCACACAGCATGTGGGGGCTCCGGGCCTCTGGACTGTTTTCCCTGCAGTGATGAGGAGGTGTGAATATCTTCTGACGGCCTGCTGCACGCTCACAGATAACCCCGCCATGGAAACGGCTGCCAGAGAGCAATTGGCAGGCCCCAGATCAGCCTGTTTCAGCCCGCCTCACTCATCCCGCACAGATTCGGGTTTGTTGACACATCATGTCGCTAAGCACCAGAGATGATGAGGTCATAAAGGGGCGCACAGCTGTGTCTAGGAGCCGTGGCGAAGGTGACGCCTGGGACACGGGCTCAGAGCAGATACGGAAACACAAACCACTCATTGTTGTGACACTTCCAAGGTTGTTTCTTCAAAGGCAGCTGTTACCTTTAACGTATCCTTAAATCTTCTTATTTGCCTTGACATTTGATTATTGCTGTTCCAAGAATTCCTTATCTGTGCGTAGGCATGCCGCCCTAGTGCTCAACAACAAAGTCAGAGGAAATCCCTGGTTTATAGTTGTACACGCTTTTACAGTTTTTCAATTATCCTCTATTTTACTACTGTTAAGAAGAAACCTGGCCACAAACTCAGAATCAGGACATGCAGTCAGTGACATTTAAAGGGCAGGGACTTAATCAACGCAAGCTTATGACCCATGCTTACTGGAAATTCCTTGTTGAACGGTTTCAGGGTTACCCACACATATTGGCTCAGTGTAGACACATGCTGATCCGCCCACTGTGGCATGACGTTATGATATTATTCTGTCCCCAACCCTTCATCTGTCAGCAATGAGAAGATAGATAGATAGATAGAGATAGATAGATACTTTATTGAAGGGGAAATTCAAGAATTCACTAGAAGTTCACTAGTCAATTCCAGCTGGGTAAGAAACCCACCACTGGAGAGCCGGCCAAGGCCCCAAAGATGTCTGTACCAGTGGGCTAAGAGCTCATAGAGAAAGGTGGCCTAATGATGTCGTCAGTTGACTATTCAACTTAATTTGTGATTAGAGTATACTGTTCAATTGTGGGCATCGCAAATTGAGATGGGTGCCAGGCGTAGACATGACAGGCGTAGACCAGCGCTATTTACCTGATGGAGTGAAAGCTGAGTCAATTCCACGTAATATGGAAGGCACCATTGTATAGAACTGGAGACAGGGAGGACGTTAGGCTGGACCAATGATTTCAAAGTTACACAAAGTCTTTGCCCGTTACAATGCTACAGTTGGAAACATTTTCCAATTGTGAGAAGCCAGACTCTCTTGACAAAGTGAAACAAAGTAGTGAGTCTGGAAACCAGGCTGGGCTCACACAGCCATGCTGAGAAGAGTTGAGTAAGGTGGACACACACACACACACACACACACACACACACACACACACACACACACACACATCTCAGATTACCTTTGAACCAGCTGTGCATGGTACGGCAGGGTAGTGGAAACTGATACCGTCCCAAATGACAACATCACATGATGTCTCTTCCTGTTGACTTACATGATCCCAAATATGACTGAGGAATTCCAGCTGATACACTGAGCTAGGAGAGCCCAGGGTGGCACTAGAGTGGAGGTCCCAAACATAAGAATGTGCCACAGCCTTTACTCTTCTAAGAAAAGGACAGACATACGTTCGACATGTGTGAAGAAGTAAACACTGTGAGGTAATATAACGGGCTAATTAGAAGAGTAATCCAGACTCGTTGTTTGAAAGGGTTTCACTAAAAAACTGTTTTTTTTTATACTTTATTGCAGCTGGAGCTTGCCAAAATAGCACACGCATGTTTGTGTTGTGCTTTTAATTAGCCCTTAATGCATACCGCCTTCCCCTTCATTTGGAGAGCTATGGGCACATCCTGCCTCAGAGAGATGGGCACATGGTGGCAATTGCTGGCATCAAGCTCCATTAGTCTTAAGGAAAGAAGTCTGATCATATGCCATGCATCAGTCTTTCTTCTGTAGCATATGCCACAGTCTGCACTTACTCCCCTATGGAACACATTTATAGCATATAGCTACACGTGAACAGATTTACAGTAGAAGAGAAAAACAGTGATGACACTAATAGAATGTTCGATCTGGTGAACCTAGTCTCTTTAACCTGTGCTTATATGTGTGTCTGGGTGTCAACCTACTGCTGAGAATGACCAGCTAATCCTGTGTGTGTGTGTGTGTGTGTGTGTGTGTGTGTGTGTGTGTGTGTGGGTGTGTTTCCTCTCACTACCTATAAGTAACATTGGGTTTTACTTTATGAAAACACCACCTCCGCTCAGTCTTCTACTAATGCATACCAGCACCTTAACTTCCCTACAGTCACTTCCCTACAGTAAATCAGTCATCCACTGGCCAGTCCAGGAGTGGAATCTCCAGGCTCTGGAACAGTAGCTGTGCTCTGGCCTGTGTTTACCAACGTGCCCACCCAGCTGTCCTCAGGCACAGTGGCTCTGGCGTTCAGAGGGCCCTGTCAGCTCTACTGGCTGGGCCTTTGTTGACATGGCACTCGACAGGATGGGTAAGTGAGAGACGGTTAAAGGCTAACGTTCATTTTTCATCAGTCTGTGTCTGTGTGCACTTGTTGGCTGGGGTGTGTGTGTCCAGGCCTACCTTGGAAACTGCCCCTGTTTTTTCTTTCTCTCTCTCTCTCTCTCTCTCTCTCTCTCTCTCTCTCTCTTTCTCTCTTTTTTTGTTTGGTCTCGGCGCTCTCTCCAACAGCCTCTCTTATTTCTCCTGTCAGAGACTCGGTGGAAATTCCCCCAGAAACCCTCAGTTGGCTCCCAAATGTCCCTCCACTCTCACTCAGGTCTATCTTCCCTCCATCTCTGCTCGTCCACCTCCTCCCCCTCATCCTTCTCTCTCTCTCTCTCTCTCTCTGTCCATTTCCCCACCTCCGCACCATGACTCCCTCCTTTTTCTTTATCTCTCCAGTTCTTTATTTTCTTCCCTTTCCCTTCGCACAGCGCCCGCTTCTTAGGGAAATATTTAATGGTGGGGGTGGACGTTGGAGGGGGAGCGGCCAATGCCAAAGCCCACAGACCTCTTTCCACTAAACACAAGGAGTTGCCGTGGAGATAGAATCACATATGGATAAATTGGATTTGCTCTCCCTGTCTCTTAGTTTCTGTTTTCATGGCTTGCCCTCTTTCTATCTTTACCCCCTCATTCTCTCCCTCCCTCCTTCCCTCTATTCCTCTCTCTCTCTTTTGTTCTTTGTGCTCATGTTGTGCAGAGCCGTTCCAATGCTCCTCGCTGAGATGGTTCATTGTCTGGTTTTTATCTGTGAGCCTCATATGATTTGTACAGTAATGGCTCCAACCATTAGGAACATGGATGCCAGTGAGCAGAATTAGATCCTATCTCCTCCTGGCTTGTCCCAGTTGGAGAGCCTCCTCCTTTAACCCCCCTTCCCCCTCGCGTTTACTTGTTCCATGTTTCCCTTCAGCAGCATCAGGAGAGGAGTCATGCCTTGACTAATGTCATGCCAGCGCTGGAGATGCCGTGGTCACACTCGCCCAGTCCTTTAAATGATAGAGTGGGTACAGACCAGCTGGCACCAGCTCTCCCCCTTGTCATGGTTTCTGTCAAGACTTAGCCTGTGTGTGTGTGTGTGTGTGTGTGTGTGTGTGTGTGTGTGTGTGTGTGTGTGAGTGTGTGTGTGAGTGAGTGAGTGTGTAAGTGTGAGTGTGTGTGCGTGTGTGTGTTTATACGTTTGTGAAATTGAGCGAAACTTGGCTGTTTATCCCCAGCCGTCATGATTCATATTTACACGCAATGAGGAAAAGCCTGCTTTCCCTCTTTTGACCTCCTGGCTGCTCCACGGTTCCAAGGACTGGGTGCAGAGTTTCTCTCTCAACAAGTGCAGAGTTAGTCACCGAGCGCTGTGGAAGTGAGCTGAGGCAGTAAACATATGTAATTCAGGAGTGTGGGGTGTGTGTGTGTGTGTGTGGGTTGGACTGGGGCTCAGCATGGCCAGGCTACCGTACACACAGAGTGCAGTAGTCCCCCTGTGCAGCAGCGGTAGTCAGAAACGCTCAAAACCCCCCCAAGGCCAGCGCACAATGGGCCTCTGCACTCATAAACTGCACCAAAAACTGTGACCCAGCTGCACTGAATGATTTGCGGCACTGCACACAGTTCTATATTTTTAGAGGTCAAGAGGAGGTGGGGGGGTGCAGAAGAACAAAGGAGGCTTTGTTTGAGGCAAGAAAGAGCAGAGAGCAGGTTTATGTGGAGGGGGGGTGTTAGGTTGGTCGGTGTGTAGAGTAGGTTTGGAGGTGGATGGGCAAACTTCCACCCTTTAAATATGGCCGGTGTTTGTGATTGAATTACGTGAGCTGATGTGAGCACTTGATTTTACTTTTTATGTGCTGACCCAGAGGATGGTTTGGACGTCCACTTTGAGTCGACAGCTATCCACATCTTTCATGTTGCTGTAACTCTCAGTAACTTAGCCTTGGAAAGAAAATCAATAAACCAGATTTATAGAAAGGTTTTGGAACTCCACAGTGCGACCAGGTTCAAAAGAGAACACTTAGTTCTATTTCTAACTTCAACTTTTCCTGAACAGACACATAAACTCTCCCGGTTTTAGGAAGGTGACAAACAAAACACAGAAGAAAAACACACATTTCTCCATGTTGACAGGAACTCTTTCTTTGCTCGAAAGGAAACACTTTGCTTCTCTTCCCTCTCCCTCCCTCTGCGCCAGGCTCTTCGGGCCTTTGCAGTGTGTCAGGGGTTCCGACGTCGAGAGGGGCTCGCTCTCGCTCTGTTCTGCTCCGTAGATCACGGTGCTAAAAATGTTCCCCTGGAAGGTGGGAGTGTGGTGAGTTCCAGCACGAGTGAGTAATAGTGCAAGAGCAACAACAGGCTCGAGAAATTCATCATAAATTCTTCTCGTGGAGGAACTGGATCCCGGGCCACAATCATGCATGGAATACTTCAGCGTGCCGAGAGGGAGAGGGAGAGACAGAGCGTGCCGTGCCGTGCCAAGTTTGAAACGGGGGGCTTTATTAATCCCCTTCAAACCGCCATGTATGGCTCTCTCCGAGACAACAAAGTACATTTAATCATAAATAAAACATTTGGACTAATACTTTAAGAAATATACATTGAGTGCAGCCCATTGAAGGTAATCCCCTGCAATCTGCTGCATAACCCCCGTCTATAAATTCTACATAGTGAGTGTGTGTTTGTGTGTGTGTGTGTGTGTGTGTGTGTGTGTTTGAGGACTCTAGAGGTGAATGCACTTTGTGATGGTAGGACTAAATTGAACCAGATGTAGTGAATGGAATATGCTGAGTTTTTTTGTGCTGAGGTAATTCTTGGGTCTGTTCTGGGACTATATATTTATACACACACACACACACACACACACACACACACACACACACACACACACAGAGGCATGTGACTCCAGACTTAAGGAGATGCTATTATCTGAATGGTCACATGAATGACATCCTAGTTGTGGAAAAATCTCATGCTCTTGGCTCTGATGTTGTGGTAATGTTATATGTTATGTGCATTGCATATGTACGCAAACATATAAAACCCTTTTATAGATGTTTCCTGTGGCTGCTGTTCAATAAAAAAAATATACTCACACTCAACAAATGCAACACAAGTGGGCACACACACACACACTATGTTTATATATATATATATGTACACACTTTCACACACAGAATAATGCCAGGTTTTGAATTTAAGCTGGCACTTAGTAGACCCGGCAAAACTCTCAGGTTGGGACTTGGGAGGGGATACTTAAAAAGATGGTTTGTGTCAAATGTACCCTGCAGCATGTGGATAACTCATAGGGTAATAAATATGACTTTGCCATCCAGGCCCTCTCCTTGAACCTTCCCCACCAGCCCTGCCAGTGGAGTGTTTCGCCAGGTTTTGCAGGGGAAGACAAAAATAACTTATTTGTAAATTACATGTTTTCCCTTCTGCCCACCGACTCATTGACTCCGAGCGACGGTAATTGGGTAATGGAGATGGATTGCAATTTAATGCTATAGTTTGGCATCCAGCAGTGAGATCCTGATACGCTCCTGGCTCAAGGATGTGATTGAAACCATTATTTTTCAGGGTCGAACCCCAAATGAATAGTGCTATTACGGTTGTTGCACATGTACAACAATCATTGCAGCACTAGCAATCTCTCTGGTAAGCCCACTCTCCAACCCTCTCTCTCTCTCTCTCTCTTACTCTGTTTTCTATCCCTCTCTATCTCTCTCTTCTCTTACTCTCTTACGCGACCTCTGTCCTTCGTTTTTTTTATCCTCCTCTGTCTATGCTTGAGTGCAGTCATCCACCAGTTGGCAGAGCCGCACCATATCAACTTCTCCCATTTCTCTCTTTCTCTCTCTCTCTCTCTCTCTCTCTCTCTTCGGCACAGAAACTTTCCAGGCTGTCCCTGCATGCGCTTATCTTGGCTGCAGAAGGCGCTTTTAGCTGAGCGCTTCTCTTGTGAGAGCCAGATCAGCAGAAAAGCTCCGGGCTCTGTGGAGCTCTCCCCTTTCATCTGTTTGGGCCTTGCGGGCAGCCCCGGGGTCCAGAGGGCAGAACCGAACCGAACCACCGCGCCTGCTCCGCTCCGCTCCGATGATCCTATCTGCTCCGATCCGTGTGAGTAAATAGAAGCGCCGGCGGGACAGGTCGCTTGATGGTTCGCTCGTCCGGCCGGCCGCCCGCCTGCACTCCTGGAGCAGCGCGCGGCGGAAAACAAAAACCTGAGAAATCCCCTGGGTTCAGCGGGAGAGAAAAGCTCAAAGACAACATTACGCCCCGGCCGTGTCATCCAGAGTGCATGACTTCATCTGCCGCTCTGAAAACAAACACACTGCTAAGCCAGAGAGAGAGAGAGAGAGAGAGAGAAAGAGATGGTTGAGAAAGCAGGGGGGGGGGGGGGGTGTTGGAGAGAAGGAGAAAAAGAGTGAAAGATTGTTGACAGAGGTGAGAGAGAGAGACAGACAGAGTGAGAGGACTGCGGTGGGGGTAGCTGCTGAAACTTGCCCCTTTCCTCTTGCATACATATTAGCACACGTAAACACCACCACCACACACACACACACACACACACACACACAGAGAGACACACGCCTGCCAGCGTAGTCAGCACCACAAAGGAGACTTCTGTCCGCGACCCCCATGTCCCTCGCCACAAGCAAATTCTGTGTGTGTGTGTTTGTGTGTGTGTGTGTGTGTGTGTGTGTGTGTGTGTGTGTGTGTACGGAGTAGGGTGGGGGGGAGCTTTGCATATCCCAACGTTTCCGGAGAGCAAAGGCTTGGGGAAGCAAACAGGCGTGTGTCTCGCGTCCTCTTGGCCCAGCGCAGTGCGATTGTCCTGTGTTTGCGCGCGAGAGCGAGACAGAGAGACATTCAGCCCACATGTTTGGGGAGAAGAAAGTCAGGCGACCATGTTTGTCTTTCCTGACATCCGAGGTGTTGGGTCCTGTGTGCGTCTTCCCGGACCCGAGGGTTCCGTTACAGCTTGACTGACTGAGTCCATTACTATTGACGGAACTTGGCCCACAGACACACAGAACTGGTTTGAGTCTTTTGAGTCGAGGGATGTGTGTGTGTGTGTGTGTGTGTGTGAAGGGGTGGGGGGATGTGGTTGGGATTTCAGGAGCGTGACAGTGCCCAGAGGACTCATTTCGGGGGGCCTGCTCAGCACCCGTGCCCCTGTGCCCCTGTTCCACTTCATGCCCACACCCCACCACCGCCAGCGTCCCTGGGCACCCCTGTTTCCAGTCATTAGCAGCGCAGGCGCAGCACTGAGGGCAGGACATTGTTAAACCACAGGCTTTCCAGGAGGCCCACTACAGAGGAAGAGGAGGAGAAGAGAGGAGAGCAGGAGGGAGGAGAAGAGAGGAGGTGGAAGGAAAGAAAGAGGAGGAGAGAGAGGTAGAGTAGGAGGTGGAGGTGGAGGAGGTGGAAATGAGAGGAGTCCTGTGCAACGGCCTCCTCCCCACCTCTTCCTTCAGGGCTGTTATTCCAGCAGTCCTGATTGATGTCTTTTTTTCCTCCTCACCGAGCGCGTGTTGGGGAGAGTGTGGAAGGTATGCGGCCCCTCCTGGCATGAGGGCCCGTAGGGCCAAGCGGGAGCCCGAGGCATGCTCTCTCTCTCTTCCTCTCTCTCTCTCTCTCTCTCTCTCTCTCTCTCTCTCATACACACACACACACATCTCTGCTCCGGCTCCTCCAGGATAAAGGCCTAATCCAGCTCACCTCTTTCAAGCCCTCGGCAATGTCCCGGCTCACTGAACAGGAAGCTCATTCAGGGGCCAATCGGACCGCACCTTTCCTCTGCTGCACTGGGAGAAATGTGTGTGTGAATGTGTGTGTGTGGGGTGGGGGGTGGTGGGGGGTCACCCCTCGGGTTCACATCCAGTCGGACTTGGAGGGGCGTAAGGGGAAGGGGCGGGGCAGGAGCTAGCGGCGGTGGCGGTGGCGGTGGCTCCTCCAGGCCAAGTTTAGTTTTGTCAGCTCAAGGGAGCCACGCTCGTGCGTCAGCTGGGGATCAAGCTGCTTTTGTTGGGGAGGGCCCGAGACCACGCTGCCTCCGCCACCACATCAAAGAGAGGTGTCTGGTCGCGTTAAGGGAGATGAGGGGCATGGACACGGGTGAGGGGCAGCAGAGCAGAGAGAGAGAGAGAGAGAGAGAGAGAGAGAGAGAGAGATAGAGACGGGTGTATCGAGGCGCTCGGGACAAAGGCTGTTGTCTTAGCTGGACAATTGCATGCAGCTGAGAGACAGCAGAGGCCAGCACTGAAGCACTGACACTGTGAGGCAGGAGGAGAGAGGGAGGAAGGGAGAAAGAGAGAGGGAGAGATGGAGAGGGGGAGGAAGAGAGACAGAGGAAGGGAGAGATAGAGATACAGTATAATAAAAGGAGAGAGAAATAGACACACAGAGAGACAGGCGAGAGAGAGAGAGTGCGAGAGCGAGAGCAAGTTTTGACAGAGCAGCTGTCACAGAGGTGTGAGAAGGCCTGCTGTGAAATGACACTGTGGATGAGCGGAGGCAGAGTGCAGGTACGGAGAGCAGAGTCCAGCAGCAGGACTCCCGAAACAAATCATCTCACTGGCCTGCACACAACACTAGAGTGGTGTTCCACACACTGCTGTCAGGGGGAGATATGCTGTAATCTCTAGGATCATCAAAAGGAGCCTGCTTGTACGCTACTTTACAGATTTGACTGTGCATTTGTTGGCATATACTGTAACGCGCTACGCCTTCCTGTACTGCCCCTGAGATTCGCGTCACTTTACTTTCCTGTGTGAAGCTTTGCAGGCCTGGTGGAGCGCTTTGTGTGGAATGAAAGAATCCCCCCGAAGAGACTAAACATCTGGATGTTTGGATTTACTTTTTTCCCCCGTCAAGGTCCACATTAGCAGGTGCTTCAGGGATGACGTGATCCAGTAGAGTCCTGGCGGATACTGTAGGTAGGTAGGCCCACGTTCACACACTGTTAGCCTGTGGACTAACGTCTCCTGGCTGCCGTGAGATCCGGGTTGCCTGTCTGCTCAAATGGGGGAGGTTTATTGGCAGGTGTGACCTTTGACCCCCCCCCCCCCCCCCCCCCCCACTCTCTTTCCTCTGTCAACACGCCGACGACTGATTACTGTGCTCAGGCACGAGGCAAGACCTCTTTTTGTCTGCTCCACCTGCTCCTTAAACCAACAACCTTCTCCTCAAAGAAAAACGAAAGAATGAAAGAAAAAAATGTATCAGCCTTTCTCTCTCTCTCTCTCTCTCTATCTTTCTCTCTTTCAGGTCAGAACATTCTAGAACAGTTTATCCTACGTAGCGCAGATGTACAGGGAACAGCCCAGATAAGCCAGAGGAATGTTTTTCACTCGCAAAGGACCAGAAAGCAATCAGGGTTTTTTGCTGATCCAGAGGGAACCTGCCTGTAATAAAAGCAGGCACAGCTGCCGTGTGTTCTCTACAGCCTCCCCCAGAGCCAGCCTGCTGAAAACAGAGGTAATTAGGTGGATGTTAACTAGGCAGTGGTTACGTCAAGTGGCAATTTGGGTTGAACTGAAATTTGAGTGGGGGAAGGGCTTTGGGTTTGTTGGTGCAGTGTCGTTCCATCGACCCCACCATTTTTTTACCCCAGAACACCCAACCCTTACACAAGTACAAACACACACACACACATTCACACACACACACACACATACACACACACACACACACACATGTACGCAAACATACACTGGAGCTGAAAAACTGGGCCCACTGGTGTCCAGATGTTTCCTTAGCGGATGAAAGACAGGGGAAGCTCTCCTCCAAAGCCCCTACTGCACGCCAGCACAGCATCCAACCTGGACCCCAACCAGGAGGAGTCATCCATGCCTCCATACCGTTTCCGGCCAGACCTGGCAGGAGAGAGGCAAAGGAGAAGTGGAGCAGAGAGAGAGAGAGAGAGAGAGAGAGAGAGAGCAATATTTCTGATTTACAGGATCAGGATGTGTTCACAGCTCGGGGAGGAAGCAGAAGCCGACAGGCCTATCGCTAACTACACAGCGTTTGATAAGAGACAGCCTGGAAAGGCGCTGGTCTCAGTGTTTGAGATGAGGGAGTGGGCAACGGAGCAGAAACACGTTTGCAGCACAGCTACAGGCTAAGAGCCTCCAAAAACATGTGCCTGCCTGCTCGGCCGGGATCGTTATTCTGACTGAGCCACTACATATGAACCAAAACAGCTTTACAAGAGACTGTACAGCGCAGACCTGATTAACACGTTCACTCTCCTGGTGATGCACATGCATGAGCTGCCCCACGGTGTGTTTCACCTGGACAAACAAACAGGCTGTTGTGAGCCCCTCCGTCCCGCCCCTGTGCTTGGGTGAGCAGCCTGTGGTCTGGCCCACGCACTCCAGCAAGCTGCCAGTAATTAGTAGAGGCCTCAGGTGCAATATTAATGGCTTTTATTTCACACAGCTGAACATGTTTATTACCTCTATAGCAACCACTAAAGCTGTCTCTGTGTGTGTGTGTGTGTGTGTTTGGGTGGGTGGATGTGTGTTTCATCGTGTGTGTGTGTGTGTGTGTGTGTGTATGTATATTTTTGTGGGTTTGAGTTGGGGGGCTTGTGTGTGTGTGCGTGTGTGCGTGTGTGTGTTTGGGTGGGTGGATGTGTGTTTCATCGTGTGTGTGTGTGTGTGTGTGTGTGTGTGTGTGTGTGTGTGTGTGTGTATGTTTGTGTGTACGTGTGTGAATCTGTTTGGATGGGTGGATGTGTGTTTCATTGTGTGTGTGTGTGTCTTTGTTTATTTGTTTGTGAGTTTGAGTGGGGGTGCTGTGTGTGTGTGTGTGTGTGTGTGTGTGTGTGTGTGTGTGTGTGTGTGTGTGTGTGTGTGCGTGTGTGTGCGTGCATGCGTGCGTGTGCATGCGTGCGTGTGTATGTGTCTTGCATTGTTTGGAAGTCAGAAGAGGGAATGTTCTTCACCTGAGAGAGAAAATTGTAACAATTACGGCATTACCTCAGTGTGGACAAAGAGCACATTATGGCTGTGTGCTGGCGGGCCTGTTGGAGAGGAGGAGGAGGAAGGGGAGAGGGAGGGGGCAGAGGTTGGGAGAGGTGAGGCTGGGCGGCCTGAATCAGGGCCTTTGTTTGCGGACATGTCCCTGGGATCCGGATCATGCAGCCGGAGGTGGCGGCAGTGGCCGTGAGGCAAAGCTGCTTAGGGCTGGCGCACATGACGTTAAACATGTTTAAAATGACTATAAACACATCCACACACACGTGCACTCAGACACCCTGTCTCTCCAGAATTGTGTGTGTGTGTGTGTGTGTGTGTGTGTGTGTGTGTGTGTGTGTGTGTGTGTGTGTGTGTGTGTGTGTGTGTTTGTGTTTGTGTTTGTGTTTGGGAGACACAAACACACTGTTTTTGTTCCTGCCAGACATACCATAACTTATAATTTAGCAACCTGCCACAAACACACCTGCGTCCAAACATTTTATTACTCACTCGTTACAGGTGAAGGTTTATGATGATCATTTCCCAAACTCCTGTTTGATGTCATCGCACCTATTCACCAACCCTGATTCACCTGCAGACACAGACACATGCCTCATCTTGAATAGGTTTCTGTGGAGATTAATGTTGCCTAACAGGTGCTTGTGGGAAAAAAAATCTCTCTGTAAACCACAGTGTGTGATTTTCGACAAACACCTGTCAGGTGTTCAGATCCTTATACACATTCTCTATTATATTTGGGTTTGACAACATCTGACCAGCTAGGGATTGTTATACACTACTGTATTGTATTGTATTGTATTGGACTGTACTGTACTATTGTACTACTTAGCGTCAGCTAAATGACTAAATGCTAAATGTAGATGTAGACGTAAGTGTACTGTATTCTAAAGTGAGTGAGATTTTCACGAGCCACTGAGGCTCTAAGAGGAAAGAAAGGCAGGGGTCTGGAATAGGACTTGGTGTGATTATAGCTAGGCAGACTGCTGTGTCTCACTCGTGACTGTGAACCCCCCACACCCACCCCCCACTCCTCTTCTCTCCCTGCGTACGACTAGATGCCTTCAAGCATGACGACGTGTGCCTAAGAGTGCGTACGTGCGTGTGTGTGTGTGTCTGTGTATTGGTATGTTGAAAAAATGCCTGTGGCTATGGGAGTGTGTGGAGTGGAGTATGACTTGCATGTGTCTGCGTGTGGCTTGAGGTGGCGTGTGTGCGTGTGTGTGGGAGGGGAGTGTAAAGGGAGCTGCTGTTGAGGAACTGGTTTAGGCGGCTTTGGTGCACCCTTGGTGCGGAGCGCGCGAGACGCTATAAGCTGAGCTAAGCCACACTGGGGCTGGGTCAGCCGGAGTACAAAGGACACTACACGACACGACACGTAACCTCGACAACACCCCCCACCCCACCCCCTACCGCTCTCAGCCTCACCCCACTCAACCTCACTCCTCCTGCGTGATCCGTCGGCAGTCCTCTCAGGTTCCATGCTGCAGTCAGTCAGCGAGCGGGCCCCTGCTACCCCCTGTCACAGAGCGCCGTGTTTATGAGCCCCCAGCTCGAGTGTCTCAGAGCTATCAGCTCCTCCCGCGCAGGTCGTGACCCCTCGGCGCTGCGATGATGGGGTGTGGGTTACCGTGGGTTACCGGCTGTGTGCGTGTTTCTCTCTCCCGCGAGAACCCAGCACATGTACACAGTTGTTTTTGGGTCGTCCCTTCCACTGGCGTGTTGTTAAAGGATTGATTTTCTCCCGAGGCACAGAGTTTCAGGCCTGTGTTGTCTTGTCCTGTCAGTGGAATGAAAATAACTATAGTGCTTCGGTACAGGTTTTGAGATCACACCAAGAGATGAACAATGATGCCTATCTGTTAGGGGAAAAGGGGAAAGATCAATCAACTTGATGTAAAATAACAAAAAATTAAAATGAAAGGACAGACAAAGAGAAAAACTGCTGAAAGAAAGAATAGTACAATAAAAACCTGAAGCAAAAAGACAACATTGAAACTGTAACATAACTGGGTCTGTATCTGTCAGTGTGTGCTCATCCACAAACCGCTTTGGCAGCTGTTATTTAGTTCTCTCTCCATGGCACCTGGGACACTCAAAATGGCTGCTGTTTCACCTGGGGGGGTTCTGGCCCTCTGTCATGACCTGAGGATGATTCTAGTGAGGCAGAGAAACTGAACAGGTTCCTTGTTTGTCACTCTTCATCGCCATGACGCATATTTGGTTGCAGGTCTTGGCATGTCCATGTTGTTTTCTTCTGAGGGACAACGGACAGAGAAATAAGTGTTTTGTAAGACCTTGGCAAAGAACAAGCAGTCTCTGTGGACCATTCTTTTCTCTCTCTCTCTCTCTCCCTCCCCAGTTTTCATCAGGAGAAGAAAAGATACCCTATCAAAATGCCAAGAAATTAAATGATATTGAAAAGAGGTCCAATTTTTTGCCCAGCTCTCGCCAGTGTGCGCCTTTAGAAAAATGTAGCAAAGCCTGTAAAGCTTTCAGGAATGTCTCTTAATAGCTGCGGAGTGGCTCGTTCAAGAACTCCTTTTTCCGAGCAGTTATTGCAGTCTATGGCATTTCCTTAAAAATGTGTGCTTGTCGCAGCCTTCCAAGCAATGCTGAGAGTTTGTTTAAATATATATAGGAGATTTTTGGGGCGAAAGAACACAATATCCCCTTCCGGATTTTTCTACGACACATGATCTCCAAAGGTCAAGCAAATACAAAACATTTACATCTGATTCTGTTGTTGAAGCAAGCCCACAATTGAACCACTGGGAGACAACAGGGGAAGTTTGGTTGGGAATGAAAACAACTACACATCAATCACAGTGACAGGTGTCGACTGATTGGTAGCTCACATTTCTTTCCATCATTGCATTGTATGAGAACGTCCCATCACATGACAAATATGCCAGACTGACTACATCATTGGCTTCAGGAAGCATATTTAAAATCACATTGGGCAAATTGCTATGAGGCCGAACATACTTTTGCAAGAGACTGGGGGAAGGTTTCAAGCAGTTCGCCAGAGAAGAGAATTTCAAATATTTTCAATTATGCCTCTGGTCCAAAAGAGTCAGAACAAAAAAAGGCCCCTTTTTCAGTTCAACTTGATAAACTACCGTGTTTTTTAAAGAAACCTGCAAATCAGCTCAGCTCCAGCTGTCTTCCTGTCATCACTCTTTTGTAACAGAGGAGTGAATGGGACAGGTGTGGAACCACCTGTATGACCTCTGCAGACCTCTAAAATGACCGGTTCTAGTTTTTTGTGACCGAAGCAGAACACAACTGTTAAAGTAAATAATAGTTGTTTGAACCATAAACATGTTAAGGAATCGGCCTAACAGGAATATATACTAGCCTTTGAACTCGATGGGAGGGTAGACCTGTCTGAATCCCAAATAACTCATTGGCTAAAAAAGCAGTATGTGGTCATGCTATGAAATTTTGGTTTCCTAAGTCAAGATATCCTTTTAATAAAATATTATATAACTTCACACACATATCAGGAGGTTCTGGAATGTTCCTCTTTGTTTATTCATTGGTAATGGTGGCCCTCTCTCCTGCCAACACCAAACCATGGAGGTTCTGGTAAAGGAATCTCATTTCAAGGAGATGGGAGATTTGTTCAAAAAACAATCTCTGCCATGGATGTTTGCCCAACACCTCCAGCATTATGTGACCTACTGAAAGGGCCTCTCAGAAGGGTTCCTGGTGAAAAACCAGAGCATGGGGCCTTGGATCACATATGCTCTGTAGTTTTTTCTTCTTTTTCTTTTTTTTTCTTTATTGTGATCTAAGTTGCTTGTTGACTGTTCCTCCGAGAAAGCCATGTGGAAATGTAAACTCACAAGATGGGGGGGGGGGGGGGGGGGGGCACAATGAACCAACTGTTCGGAAGCCCCCACAGCCTCTCTCACTTTCTCTTTCTGCTGCTCTACCCCTTTTTTCTCTTCCTCTTTGCTTATGAGGAAAGAAAGTAGTCTTGGAGTTTTTTGAAACAAAACTAAGCCTGCGGAGTCAAGTGAGTGGCTGTTTGTGTTGCTGCATGGGTGAATTCATTGGGCTGTTTGTGTGCAAAATGTTTACTTTTTCGTATAAACACCAAGAATTATAGTTGTGGCATTTTCTTCTTCTTCTCATATTTGGATATTGTATAAGTAAGTAAGTATAAGTATAAATACTCTTTTGATCCTGTGAGAGAAATTTGGTCTCTGCGTTTATCCCAATCTGTGAATTAGTGAAACACACTCAGCACACAGTGAACTGAAGCACACACTGCCTGCAACAACAGCGCCGCTCGGGGAGCAGTGAGGGGTTAGGTGCCTTGTTTAAGGGCACTTCAGCCGTGCCTACTGGTCGGGGTTCGAACCGGCAACCCTCCGGTTACAAGTCCGAAGCGCTAACCAGTAGGCCACGGCTGCCCCATTGGGTCACTTTTGTGGACTTCTGGTGGCAAGGGAAAATGAAATTAGTACCTGTTCCGGTTGAAAAATCTGTAGGCTAATATAGTCCGGCTCTCTGAAGGCCAATCAAGTTAAACCAGAAATCATATTAGATATGGTATAAAGTGAAGTGCTCAATGGGAGACCAAAAGTGTTATAAAGTAGAGAGCTCAATGAGAGGCCAAAAAAATGTGGAACACAATTGCACTGTTAGAGCAGGAAAGTCAACTACACCCACACTGATGTCTGCCTCTCTCTCTCTCTCTCTCTCTCTCTCTCTCTCTCTCTCTCTCTCTCTATCTCTCTCACACACACACACACACAACATCACATCACATCATTTTCACAATGTGGAAATTAAAAAGCATGCCAGTTCCAAGAACTATGATTCACCAAACTTTTACCGAAAACAGGGTAGGTCCCTGTGTGGTTGCCGTGCCGTGTTGTCCTGACGATGGGACGGCCACTACTTTGCTGGGTAAGTGAAAACAGAGCGCGTCCTCTGTCAAGCCGTCCGGCACTGGAGGCCTGCGGCCGCATCTCGGACTTTCTGCACCCATGCTGGGCCCTTCATGCCTGCCAGGTATCATCACAGCACCCTCTGACTGACCTCCTTTCAGGCCACTGTAGCGGCCTGCCATGCTGTGACTGAAGGGAGGGTCGCTGAGCCTCAAGGCTCAAAGCAAACTGTGAAATCTCGTCCCTGGAGGAGAGGGTGGGACACACATTTGGGGATACATTTATCAAAATAATATGAAGAAGAAAATGATTTCACAAATTATGTATGCTGAATGTGTCTGTTAATTGTTGTTGTTTTTTTTTTGCCCATACAGTTTTTTCCACTTATTTTTTTATACAGAAAGTGATCATAACAAATCATTTAACAAGTAAATATACAGGTAGCACTAAATGACATTAATGAATCACATTACAATTTGAAGTGGAATTTATAGGTTTTTGTTTGGAATTTATAGGTTTAGGTTTGTGTGTTCAGTGCAACGCACTCTGAAGAGACACTGAACATTCTTCAGTAGTCATTCCTTCTGTGCTCATATGCGTTGTGGTGGCTGTTTTAAATATTCTGTTCTGCTGAAATCAATTTCACTGCACCCCCTTTTATGACATGTTGAGTCCCCCCACTTGCCGGGTGAGTGCCCCCTTAGAAGAGAAATTTAAATGAAAGAACGCTCTGACCCAAATTCCTCCTCTGAGATTTGGAGATCTAGATCACCGGGATTTATTGAGGTTCCAGGGAATCCGGCATGAACACACTGGTTCTGGGGAGCGAGGCGGACAGCTTGAAGGCATTAAGAGCTAATATACCATGGCCATATGAATGACACTCTGCTAAAGCCTTTGCACTAACACACACACGCACACACACACACACACACACACACACACACACACACACACACACACACACACACACATGCACACACACACACACTCACACACATACAGTACGCACACACAGGCACACCCTGCAAGTGGATACAGATTTCATAATGGGCTTGGAAAAAGCTTAAAAATGGCCTAAGGATAGTTTGGACTGCCATGAATTCTGGGGTTAAGGTGGCATGGTTGCCAAATTCTTTGTTCATGGTCTACATTGGAAGCTGACAACCATCTTTAAAAGAAAACATGCCAGGTGAGAAATGAAAGCAGAAGGAGGACAGGACATTTGAAATGGGGAAAGTCAAACAAACAAAAAATCCTTCTCCGGGCCTGATACAAGTCTTAACTGACCAGTGACTTTGTGTTTTTATATGGTCGAATTACATCAAACCAACCACAGACTGTTAACTTTTTCTCTCTAATTTCTGGCCACACAGTTATGCCATATCTACCCTTTTCTGTTGCAACATACAGAAGGCCTACATTGCAACTGAAACCCTGAGAAAACAGGAAATGTTAGCCTACCTCTTCACTCACAAAAAAAGAGTCATATCTTGTGTAATGACATTTTCACAGGTTTTATACACACACACACACACACACACACACACACACACACACACACACACACTCTCTCTCTCTCTCTCTCTCTCTCTCTCTCTCTATCTATCGCTCTCACTCTCTCACATACACATACACTACACACACAACACACACACACACGCCCTAAGACCTCCAACAGGTGTAAGAGTGCAGGTGTCAGTGATTACAGAGATCTTGTTCTAACATGCATCTAGAGATGTGTCAGCCCAAATCAAAACAAGATGTCTCTCTCTCCCTTCTTCTCTCTCTCTCTCTCTCTCTCTCCCTCTCTGTCAATCTATCTACCTGGCAAAACATTGGTACAGCCTCAAAAAACAGATTAAAAGATCTTTATCCAATTCTACCTGAATGAGTTGATGAGTTAATCATACAAAAATATATAAAAAATAAAATTAAAAGTATTATTTGATAAAAGTTAGATCTAGGCCTACTGTTTAAAGTTTCAGATACAAAATTGAAGCAAATTGTAGCCTAAGCCAGTGATAAAATAATCACAGATGCAACAGATTTCAAACTTGTGTCTTCAGCTGTCTTGCTTCTATATAGGGAAAGTGAAAGCCAGAGTGGTCGAATAGTAGGAGTGACCAATCCTGTGCCCTCTCGTTTAACCTCAAAGCCAGTCTCAAACACTTCGAAATGTGGTTGTGCGCAAGCGTGCTTTGTCCGTCAGCTGAGCCTGTGACGTTTGGTGGAATCTGAAGTAGTTCTGAGTAGTCGAGAAGATAGGCTACTCACTGCGCTTTTGAGGAACGCAAACTCAGAAGTGCCATCGTAGGTGAACGGACATAATGTGAAGTAACTCTAGATATTTTTAAAACGGTTTACCGAAAACTAATAGCCAACAGTTTAGGTCTTGGTTACTTTTATGTGTATACGGAAACACAATGTAGGTGAAGTTGCGGAAACGGATTATTTTTTACCTGAGTTCCAAGTGACCTACTATCGAATTGGGGAGGAAAGACGGTGGGACAAACATGCTCTCACCGTTTTTGGCGTTTTTACTATCTGCTCTGATTTTATGTCGGATAGCAGTCTCTCAATATTCCAGTGACCAGTGTAGTTGGAGAGGAAGGTAAGTTACAGTTTACATTTGTTTAGACGACTGTTCTTCTACGGACTGTCAGATACACTGCTTAACTTTAACAGAGAGGTAGCCTACTCATTCACGGTTTATCAGGCTGTAGTCGTAACTTTTTCACAGTTGCCTGCCTTTTGTGAAGAATAAAAGGCAATACCATTTGCAAATAAATATGCTTAATAATCGCCTGAAGATCTTTTCTGCCCTTAGAGGAGATCACGTAATATTGCTCCATGATTTATTGAAACTACACTGACGTTGCTGTGTCCGGTTGTCCTCCCGATTGAAAATGCATTTTTTCTGTTAAGAGTGGCATCTAAGAACCATTCAGTTCGAGCAAACGTGCAGTCTAGTCCTGAAATAAATGAAGAATGCTGGAAAATTACGTTGATCAAACACATTGCATTTGTATTTTATATTTGTATTTTGATTTGAAGCCTATGAATGTGCAACATGCGTGGGTTGTGTGCACGTAATGAATGAGTAGCCTGATTTTAAGCTATTCATTTAATTTCGTACAGGTTGCTTGTGGACTAAGTAGGCTATTACATGCGTGAACCCACGGAAAATGCCCCCCAACAAATACATTCCTGTGAAATGTAGGCCTACTTAGTTATCACTTGTGGTAAGTTGACTTGCTCCTCGGCAAGGCAGACGGTAGGCCTAACAGCAAGTCCATTTGCAAAGAACCGCAAGGTAAAATAATTGACCTTGGCCAGTGAAACTCTCAGTGCAAGCTTGGGCTGTTGTGAAACTATTGAAAGTGCTTGGTTTCTGCCAAAATGTAGAAGCGGTTCTCCGCAAAGTATCGAATTCACCCTCGCTCTATCATAAATCTGGGCTGCACTGATTAGGGAGCGAACCAAGTAAACTTGGCAAGGGATAAAGTATCAGTCTTTTTCAGACGTAGCCTACATCTTTGCTCACTATACGTTAAATATTTTCTAAGATTCGAACTATGTTAGAACTAGACTACATTTAATTAGTATGAGGCTCAAAGAAATGTTGTTTGGCATTTTCTTATGATTTTAGGTTTATCATCTATTCTTTTGCTCATATTGAAAACCCATGACAGTCAGATCCATATAAAAGTAGCGTAGTAGACCCAATACAATCTAAAATAAAATCTAAACAGGCCTATGTATTGTGTAGAAAACACTGAACATTGGTATCCTAATTGCTATTCAAATGCCAAATTATGTACGAATCAACTCTCAAATACAGCTGTTGTATTTTTGACAAAGGTCACATATTTATTTTAAAATCTAACCTGTTCTGAAATGACAGTTTCAATAGAGGTATTAAAAATGGCCTACTACCTAGAAAAAGGTTGTGATGAGCTTTCACCCCACGCCATAGAGAGCATGATGTGTTGAAAGGCTGAACCAATGATCTGTTGTTAATTAGCAGCCAGGCTAATTACTGTTACTGCAATGCAAAAAAAATGCATTTAAAAAAAAAACATAATTAGAGACGCATTGGCAAGAGGCCTGTCGTGCGGCTCGGCAGCACATGTCCCGCTTTAGAAGGCCAGTGCAAGATTTAAGAGTCCGCCACGCTGCCCTCTCCCGCCGCCTGGAGCCATTTCCAGTTTGAAGTTGGGGCGTCCCTTCTGTGGAGCAGCCCTAACCGCCGGGGTTGTGGGTGGCAATGGGAGGCAGATGGCTGATTTTGGACCTTGCCCCCCCCCCCCTCGCCTAAAATTGGGTGGGTGGGGTACAAAAATGAAATAAATGAAAGCCCCAGATGATGTGCAGTTTGGTAGAGGGCAAGCTGAGGGTCTTTTGTGCAGGCCGTGCCCAGAGACAGAAGTGCTGCCAGGCCTGAGCGCTTCTACTTCCCCCCCCATCTTTTTTTTTTTTCTTCCTCCTCTTGGTCTGAAAAGAGCTGTTGCGAGGTGCACTGCGTGACCTGCATTTGCACTTGCCTGCCGCCGGCTCCCGGCTACTGTTTCTGCACCACGCCAGAGTCGAGCCGGAGCCGGGCCACACCGTGCCGTGCGTCCCTAGATCACTGACTTCTGTTTCAAATAGCTTCTCCAAGGCTTTGTGCCAGGCCGTGCCTTTGCCAAAGTGACGAAAGAAGAACACGGCACCAACAAAGAGAGAGAGAAAAAGAGGGATTGGGACAGAGAGAGAGAGAGAGAGAGAGAGAGTCTGTGGAGATCCATGGAGTTGGGCCTGCACGTGATCGGTCATGCAGGCGGTCTTGCGCGTGGGCCTCAACACCTTGCGTGAAACAATATTAACTGCATTTTTTCTTCTCCATTCTGCCCTCAGAGAAAGCCTTCTCCTTGGCATTAGGTTCAGCTTGGAGTCAGTTCAGGCGCAAACTGCTCTTAACAATTACGTTAAAGCTCAAAGCCTCCTTTGAAGCAGAGTCTTTTCTCCCTAGGCCAAGTTAAGTGAAACTGACATTTTTTTCCAGTCTCTGTATTTGGGAGAATTTCAGCATTTGAATGGCCGAGCTCCATACAGATCTGATTCGCACTTCTAAGTAGAGAATGTAGTCAGTGGTCAGAGGAGGCATTTAGCAGGGATAGGGCACGCGTGGAAATGTGTCAATGTGTGTTAAACTCTTTGAATTTCCCCTAGGGATCAATAAAGTATATCTATCTATCTAAAAGCTGGAACTTGCCTATGGTCAAAGAGCACCTGTTTGCCCTAAGACTGTGGTTCAGGGTTTAAAAGACCATAGCCTATAGTATTCCACAGCTCATGTTAGTGATGTGGATACAACCAACTTCCATCAAAAAGGGAATAGAAATCACTACATCTTAATTAATAATTAGTAGGATGGTAGCTGTAAAACACAAGTTGAGTGAACCTGGTCTTGTTTGTTTTCCATTTAAAACTGAAACACCATGTTTTATTTAAATCTTTCACAATAAGAATTCAAGGCAACATTAACTTTTGCCTGACTTATTGTGGCCATCCTTTGGGAGTGTGTGTGTGTGTGTGTGTGTGTGTCTGTGTCTGTGTCTGTGTCTGTGTTGGGGGGGGGGGGGGGGGGGGGGTGTTCGGTGGAAGAGTGCACTTTATTAATTCAGTCATTGTCAAGCGAGCGAAGCAGTGAAGGCCTCCTTTGTGCTTGAGGGTTGATTGACAGGTCCTAACCACTTCCCCCTTCTCTCTTCCCCCCCCCCCCCCCGCCCCCCCCCACTCCCTTAATGCCACCCTCTCCCCCCAGTGGTCTGACCCATGAAGGCCATGCGCGGGACGTGGAGCAGGTATATCTGCGCTGCTCGCAGGGCTCCCTGGAGTGGATCTACCCGACGGGCGCCATCATCGTCAACCTGCGGCCCAACACCATGTCGCCGGCGGCCGCACGCCTCTCCGTCTGCATCAAGCCCTCGGCCGAGTCCAGCGGCACCAACATCTACCTGGACCGGTCGGGCAAGCTGCGCCTGCTGCTGCGGGAGGAGGAACAGGCGGGTGCGCGCGTCCACTGCTTCAGCATCCAGGAGGGCGCCGTGTTCATCGAGGCCGTGCTGCACCAGGACATTAGCCGCCGCATCACCGCCTTCCAGTACGAGCTGGTCGCCGACCTGCCCGGGACCAACTCGCTCACCGGTAGGTCTCCACTTCAGACACCAGTACTGAGTGGAGTGGAGTGGCGTCAGACCGTGTGTGTGTGTGTGTGTGTCCAGCTTCTAATGCTTGATAACGGATGAGGATGACTCATACTGTTCTGATCGGTAGTTGCAGTATCGCCCCCATAGACTATTACTCATTTGATCCATTTCCTTCTTTTTTTTTTATGATTGTTGTTTAAATCTTCAACAAATCTTGTTTTGCCATACCGTGCAGTGTGCACATATGCGCTTTGTGTTTTTATGAAGACCTCACAAGCACTGACAGTTCTCCCACTTTTGTTGAAGCCGAGGCCCCTGGTTCCCATTCTCCCCAAGTTCGGTGTCCTTATTTTCACTCCAAACGGACCTGCTGTTTCTCCGAATGTGGTTTGTTTTGAGACCGAATCAGAAAGGTCAGATCAACCCTCCCTGATGACGTATAAGCTCAGCTCACGCCGAGTCACCCCCGGAGAGCCTGGACACCGAGCACCCCCCCCTCCCAGTGGCCTGCACTGCATGGAGGCTCCCAGTCAAACACGTTGCCTCACTCACAAAAACATCATTTTTCTGTTTTCATGCTGTGCACCTGCCAAAATCTCATGGCCTCAAGCAGTGCAGATACGTGCATGTGTGTGTTTTTTTTTTTTTTCTGCCTTTCTCACTTTTTTTTCATTTCCCCAAAACGCAGAGCAACCCATCTTCCCACATCTGCTTTTTTCATTCCACCCTTTATTTACTGTTCTTTAAGAGCTCACATATCCCTCTCTGGCCCATGGATGCTGGCTCACGGTGCAAACCCTGGCTTCTACACAGCAGACGGGCTGTGTGGTGTAAGTGAAGAGCTGGTGAGGATGAGGGGGTGAGGGCCTCAGGGAGACCATGAGGGCTGTTCTGGAGTCGTGTGGACCCGGTGGCTTTGTGGTTTGTAGACCTGTAGTTGAATCCAGTGGGTCTTGTCACGCCTGTCCTTGGCAAGCCTCCTCAGGTCTGTGTCTCATTTGCTGGCAGGCCTACAGACAGAGACGTGATGGCTAGGATCAGTAAGATGACCACTCTCGCTTGCTCACTCTCTCTCTCTCTCTCTCTCGCTCTCTTGCTCTTGTTCTCTCTCTCACTCCCTCTCTCTCTCCCTCTCTTGCTCTTTCTTTCTTTCTTTCTTTCTTTCTTTCTCGCTCGCTCTCTCTCTCTCGCTCCATCTTCCAACTTCTCTGCCTTGGACCCACTTTGCTGGGATAGACTTGCCCTCCCATCACCAAGGAATGTGTCAGAGGCCAGATGTGGAAAGGATATACTATCCTCCTCTCTTTCTACCCCTCCACTCTCCCTCCACTCTTTTGCGCTCTGCTACTCCCCTCTGCCCCCACCTCCCGTCTCAACCGTCTCTCCGTCTCTGTCTTGGCCTCTTTCTTCCTCTCACTCTCTCCCGTCCTCCTCTTTCCTCTCTCATCTTTCTCTTTCTTTTTCTCCTTCCCCCTTCCTTTCCTTTCCTCTCTTGTTCTCTCGTTCTCTCCTCCCTCCTCCCTCTCTGATGCCATGCCATAGCCATTATGTTGTGAGTTTTTGACTCCATTAGTGGGGAATGCATCTGGGCCCAGATGTTGGGAGGGGACGAGACGGTTCCCCCTCCCCACCTCTCCGCCCCACGCTCCACCTCTCTCCCCTCGCACCTCTGAAGTGGTCAGGCCCGCGGCCTGCGCTGCGTTAATGTGGGGCCGGCACGGGCTGCTGAATCAGATGCCAGCCCATTCCTGTGGTCCCCCCCGTTCCCCAACCCCACTCCCTCTTGTCATGTCCCACTGACATGTGAGCCGGGCGCAGCTATGAACCAAAAAGGGAAACACAAAAACATCTTAAGGAGGCCTTCATAGCCTGGGTTTGATGTTCTTACCGTGGAGGGCAATGTCTGCCCAGGCCGCCTGAAGGAGCCAGGGGTGCCGCTTTGAGGTGTTTGGAGACGGGCGTCTCATCTGGTCATGGAATGGCGGCTCGGTTTCGGCCGTAGCTGAGCGCTGTGGATGGGTGACCTTTGACCCCGGTGGTGTTGCACTGGTTGTGTATGTGGCAACAGCAGCTGACCTAAGCCCTGCTCTCTCCACCACACACACACACACACACACACACACACACACACACACCACACACACACCACACAGACACAAACACACCACACCACTCACACACCCCAACACAGCTCTTGGGAAATGAAACGATACGATGGTTGGCCCAAACCAAGTTTGTGTTCGGGGTTGCGCCATGTTTGTTTTTCCGTTATTATTTTTGCTCTTTTGCAATCTTGACTGTTTTCTCATGAAAATTCTTTTGAGGATGAGTGTTATCTAGCTCAGCAGCTCAGCAGGACAAAGTGGCATCAGAGAACAAACGTTGTGGCTGCTCAAAAAAAGAAAAGAAAAGAAAGCCTTTAACCGACTGCTTTTAATAAAAAAAAATTATGCATCATCGCCGTTTGGTTGGTCATTGGGGTGGATTTTTGTTTCTCTAGCTGGGGCGAGGGCACTGACCACCTGAACCAACAAAGCAGAGGGTGGAGGGGGGGTCAAGAAGGGGTTTGGGGTGTGGTGGATCAGCCCATTTGTCGGGGATTACTGCCTTCTCCTCTTCCCTCTCAGTCTTCTGCTGATTCTGCAACACCCAGCCCACCCAACAACCCCACCCCACTCCACCCAACCCCACCCCACTGCTCCCCATACCTCCACACCTGCCCCACGGGGCAGTTTTGCAGCTGAGGAAAACCGCGCTAATAAACCCCTGTCTGTGAGCCACCTGAGTCAACTCATCACAGGGCGGACATGAAGGGGCTCATTTAGAGTGCTACCCCCCAGCCCACCCCACACACACACACACACACACACACACACACACACACACACACACACACACAGGCTCGCTAACACTGCTGGATCAAGGGAGAATTGGGGTTGGGGGAATTATAAATAGTCTATGCTGGGCTGTTCAGTTTTCCTACCACCACTAACCTACACACACACACACACACACACATATGCCAAAAAGCATAGGGGTGGAAGCCAGAGGTTAGTTTTGCTGTGTGAAAGTATTGCTGTCGAGATCTGGGCAAGCTCAAGATCAAGTAGTGGTGGACTTCCTCTAAACAAAGCTTTTCTCTTTCTTTTTCTCACTCTGTCTCTCTCATTGGTCAGATAGCGGACCCTCAGTCCAGGGCTGCGTGATCAGAGAGTGGCTCGTGCTACTGGTCCCATTGGGAGTGTGCTAGTCACAGTGCCGGGGTCTTGTATCCGTACACCCCCCCCCCCCCCCCCCCCCCCTCAGCTGGTTCTCATTTGAGTTTGTGTGTGTGTGTCGGAGTTTGAATGAATGACTGTGTTTGTGTGTGTATGTGTTTAAACTCTTAAAACTGTTTGTGTGTGTACGTGAGTGTGATTTGTTCGATGTTTGTGTGTGTGTAAAAGTTTTATTTTGTGTGTGTGTGTGTGTCATACTCTGTTTTGTTTGTGTGTGTGTGAGTGTGAGTGTGAGGAGTTCCTTCTCTGAAAGGTGTCCCCTGGGGCTGGCCAGTGGCCCTCAGCCTGTGTGTGTGTGTGTGCGTGTGTGTGTGTGTGTGTGTTTGTGTGTTTAACGAGCGGCTGTGTGCTGCAGGCCTCCACTGCTGGGTTTCTGTGTTTAACTGGAAGCCAGTGGGTCATGACGGCCGGGTCTGCCTCTGCAGTGTAAATAAATAACCACACGCCAGAGAAATTAATTACCACCGCTCGGGCGTGTGTGTGTGTGTGTGTGTGTGTGTGTGTGTGTTGAGGCACACGTGGCTGTCTTCTGTGTGCATTTTAAGAGGTAGTGGATGCTTGAAGGGGTCACAAGCTCACATTGACTTCCATCGTTTGTTTTCTAATGAGAAGAGTTAGCTGCCTCAGATATGCTGGGGGAGGTGGGGGGTGGGGGGTTCCTGCTGCTGATGACTTTAGCAGTGTGTTTTCCAGCAGTGAAATTACCCGACTAATTGCCCCCTGCTCTCTCTCCACAGCCCCCTGCCAGCCGTGCAGTGACGCGGAGGTACTCCTGGCCGTCTGCACCAGCGACTTCGGTAAGGCCTAGACACAGTCCACACACACACACACACACACACACTCTCACACACACACACACACACACCTGGTGGTTTGTTGGTTTTGCTAAATCACCAGGTGATAGGAGAAACTCGGCTGTTGATCAGCTTAGCTCTTCTCTTCTCTACAATCTTCTCCTCCCTTCTCTCCTCCCTTTCAGTTCAAGGTTGCTTCATCAGCATGACTCATGCTATGTTGCCAAAGTTACAGTGCAATAACACAATACAAACAGTGATAACAAAATCGCAGTAATGGACACAATTCAAACATTGAAATGAAACCATCTCTCTCTCTCTCCCACCCTCTCTCTCCCTCTCTCCCTCCCTCTCTCCCTCTCCCAGTGGCCCAGGGCAGCATTGTGAGCGTGGAGCAGGAGGAGGAGCGGTCCTCAGTCACTGTGTCTCTGAGCCGGCTGCTCCGGCAGAAGACGCGGGTGTTTGTGTCGGGGGGCGGGCGGGCCAAGCGCTGGACTGGCCGTGTGAAGATGCCCCATCAGTGTGGCGTGAGGCCTGGCGAGGGCGACTTCCTCTTTACAGGCACGGTGCGCTTCGGCGAGGCGTGGCTCGGCTGCATGCCGCGCTACAAGGACTTCCTGACGGCGTACCGGGAGGCGCAGAGACTGGGGACCAACCCGTGCCACGTGGACACGGACTGAGACCGCAGAGCACACCCATCGCGACCCCGCGACCCCAACCCCAGACCCCTACTCGCACGTCTCAGGCCCCTGAGAGCTCAAAGCTGGGGCTTCTCCTGGAAGACTTGGGTTGGGGGGGAGGGACCCACTCCCCCTACAGACAGCCCAGGTGGCCTCTCCAGTGCACTGAGGACCGTGTGGAGCACTGAGGAGAGACAGACTCAAGTGCCCCCAGTAGCCTCCTCAGATGCTGGCTCAAGGCTTAGCACGGCAGAGGCTACGGCTTTTAAATGTGACGAGATGTCGGACTTCTTGCAAAGCCATCCACTGTGGAAATGCCTTTGCTTTTTTTTAAAAAAAAAAGAAAAAGTGGAAACAGTCATTCTCTCATTGATCGCACTTCCACAGCTAAATGTGAGAAGAGAATGTAGCAGACTCTGTAAAAAGTGTAAAAAAGAAGTAAAAATGTGAAAGAGCATTGTGAAATGGAGAGTTCCAAATGCTTTGTAAAAAGCTTCTATGTACAGTTTTTTTTTTTGGTTGTTTTTTTGCTGTTTGTTTCTTATGACAGAAATGTATCGAGTTGATGCCTTTTTTTTTTTTTTTTTACTTTTTTTTTAAGAAAGGAAAAGGTTGTGAAGTGCAATTTCAGTCTGTATTATTCCTCAGGCTGTTCAATTGTAACGGTTACCTTCCAGAGATTAAAAAAAACAAAACCTTTTTGGAAGTCTGTGTGCCTGATGTTGTCATTATCACTCTAACCATCACCACAAGCATGAATCTGCATGAAGTGTAAAAATATATCCTTTTGCAATTTCCTTTCAAACCACGCATTTCCTGACAATTTTAGAGAAGTGCTTGATAAGTGATGGTGCTTTTAAGCAGAAATGACACTGAATTTTTTTTTTGTTCTCAGAAGCTTTGGTAGTGCTGATGAACCTTCAACATTAGTCACAGCCTCAGTGATTGGCAGGAGACCGTTAGGAAAGACTAGGCAGCTGGTTTCAATGTTCTCCTGTTGAAGTTTGCCTTCCCCTGAATGTTCACTCGGACATTTGTTTCTCTAGGCTGTCACTGCAAATTAGATGAAATTGCTCTCAAAACAGAGGCATTTCCATCTGCTCTGAGAGAACCAGGCATAAGTCATTTGGCTTCTAATAATAACACTATCACTTTGAAATATCATTATCCATACACCATGCCAGACTCATCTTGATTGGATTGTAGGCCAAAATAAACTGACAATAATTCTTGTGCTTTTTAAAAGAACACAATTACATTAATCCATTTGTTTGAAGTAAAACATAGGCTATCTATCTGTTTTTGGCAAATATTAATCATCCCACTAACTTCACCCTGGCCTTGAGGAGATGACCACTGTGATGACCAGTCCGCTTTGTTCATGATGCCACTGGTTCATGAAATATATGATCTCTACTTTAGGGATAATCTGTTGTGGGATGGATACCGAACTGAGCGGATTCCTCTGCACCGGTTCCTATGGTGCGCGGGGAAGTGATCTGTCAAGGTCACGCTCAAAGGGCTCTTTGTTTCAACGTGAGCCTAGTGGGAGTGCGGGCAGGGTGTGCTGAGGGAGAAGAGACCCGGGAGCACGCTCAATGGGGCTCTGTGATGCAGCACAAAATGGACGACTGTGCACTTCACCTCTGTGATTTTAATGGCCAGGAAACCTCTTGTCTCAAGGTTAAAACAAAACACAAAATAGCCCAGATAAAGTCTGTATAAATTGGCTGTAGAGGATGTCTGTGCCCAGTGCAGCCCTGTCCTCAAGCCTTTGGGTTTAGAAAACTCCCTAGTATTTCCCCTGGCTGCATGCACAATTTTCACTAGACGGAAACGTCCCCGTAAATGTCTTCCAATAAGCCGACGCGCAGACTGACGATTACTTTTCCAGACCGACCTGCGAGCTCAATTTTGAGAGTTTGAATTCCAGCTGAAAGCCAGTAGCCCCGGAATCACTCAGTGGGAAATGCAAACAAAGTTCCTATGGCAACACTGCGGCGCAGCAAACCCTCTCTCTTGGGGCGCTCTACGGCGGAGAAAAAAAATTCCCAGAGAAGGGGGGAGACATGGAACGTGGCGACGGGGCCGAGCTCTCCATCTCCACCGAATCGGGCCTCAAAACCACTGTCTGAATAAGGCCTCCAGAACAGCCAAAGCCCTGTTGTCTGGAGGTGAAGAAAGAAAGAAACAGCTGCTGGGACGCATCTGAAGGTCTCCCAGCTGGTGGAGAAAAGTGCGTCTTAGTGCATTTTTACGTCCTCCTGTTTCACCGCTTGAATTCATTTGAGGAGCTCTATCCGTTTTTATTTACCTTTCACGAGTAAATGTATTCCAAAAAAAGACAGCATGGCTGAGACTATTTAGGCAGAGATCACAATATATTTTTGGAGAGTGGTCTACTATTGGCACAGTAGGAAACGGGAGTGGACAGACATTCCCCAGTTTCATCACGGTCCGCATAATGGGATGCAGTTCTCTTGAACACACACGACCGACACGGTATCAGATGGAAACCTAAACATCATTTGCTAATTCATCATTCCTCCCTTGACCCAAAAGAGTGCACTGGGGACGAAACCCGGCCTGAAGCAGAAAACGCTCCTCAGCCTTGGAGCAGAGAGGGGGAGAGAGAGGGAGAGAGAGGGGGGGGAGAGAGGTGGAGAGAGGGGTGGAGAGGACTGGAGAAGAATAATAAGGACATGGTAGAAAAGAGAGGAGGAGAGGAGGGGGGCAGAATAATCATGGAGGAGAAGAGAGGAGGGAACAAGAGAAGAAGTGAGAGGAAAGGAGAGGTGCGACTGAGAGAGATGTACTCGTCCCAGAGGAGGAATAGGACAGGGAGGGATGTGGGGGGACTGTGCCTGTGACATTCTCTCCTGTGGGGAAGCGCAGGAATGAGAGGAATGTGTTGACTTCACACCATTCCCCACCCCCCACAGGCCCCTGGCCTTGATTGGGCCGAAATCAATGGGCCCTCTGTGGTCTTCGCACGTGGCCCTGCCCTCCGCACAAACACACCGCCCACAGTCAGGGAGCGCACACACACACACACACACACACAAAACCACCACCTCCCACATACACACACTCACACAAAACCCCCACCGCACTCACACACCCTCCCCTCTCACACTCCTGTCGCCCACAAGACACAGTCTCAGCATAATCAACACCCGCTCTCTTTCTCTCTCTCTCTCTCTTTCTCTCTCTCCTTCTCTATCTCCCTCACAGTCTTCCTCTTTTGCTCCCTCAGCCCTGCTCGTTTCTGTCCTCCATCTCTCCTTTTCTATCCAGAAAACCTCTCTCGCTCTCTTGCTGTCTTCTCAGTTTCTTTCACACCTGGCTGGGTCTTCTGATATCACACTTCCTGTTTGGTTTATCATTATTATTTCTGAATGTAGTATGTCCAACGTGGCATATTACTTTGACTGACATTATATCAGTGACACTGAACGTTCAAACATAGTTACATAACAAGAGCACATGCAGTAAAGTAAATTGAATCAGAAGATGCAAATAAAAAATTAAAAAATTAAGTACAACAAGAATATCTACTAAAAAACTTAAATTGTTTCTAATGTTCTGTAAAAACATAATGGAAATAACGGGAACATAAGACCTCAGAGAACTTCCCGTTATGTGTTCCTCGAGAGCCAAAGATCAGGATAATTATATCATAGTGAATGCTGACTTTTTCAAAACGATGGAAACGGAGGAGGCAGAGGCCAATTCAATTATATTGTTTTAGTCTCGCCTCAAACTGAGTCCAAAAGAGGCTGCTTATCTTTTTAAAAAGACATAAAATTATTCAGTAAGGTTCATGGTTCCAGATCTAGTGCTGTCCAAAAAGGGAACTTAATCTGCGTTTTTCTTGAGGACTCCTTATGAGCGTGAGGAATCATTGTCTGTCCCAGTGGGCACCTGCAGAATATTCTGCCTGAAATAGTCTGAACGTCTGAAATAGATACAACAGATGCAATCAATAGAAAATAAATAAGTCCAGTGGGGTAAATCTGAAATGCAGCCATTTCCACATTTGAATGCCATTAGATCCAGGGAGTTTTACATTTCACTTTAGCTATTACACTGAAATAAAGAAGAAAGGGGGGGGGGGGGGGGGGGGTGTTGCATCATTATGACCGCCGCTAGCGGTCATATAGGGATATAAGTTTTTTTGTTTTTTTCCCCCCGTCATCTACTTCCTGAATTTTTGGTCAACGATACCCGGGACACCGAACCACCGGGGGCACATGAAATTTGGTGGGTATGTAGCCCCACTAGACTTTTACGGAAAAATTTCGTTTGGTCCCCGGGGGCCACTCCCCCACCGCGCTGGGCCCCCCGAAACCCAAAAAATGCAGTTTTTCCTAAATAACTACCTGAACCGTGGCACCGAGGATGAAGACATTTTTATGGTATGTTGGTCTCAAGGGCCCACTAGCCTGGGTGTTCCCATGCTGCCTTGCGCGCAATTTGATGCTAAGGCAGCCTGGAGACCAAGAAGCAAATTTTCGCCTGAGATAGGGAACCAATCACAGAACAGGTGGGAAAGCAAGACGACGATGAGCTATGCACAGACGCATTTGATAGACATCCGTGGCACCCAATAAACGGATCTGGGCATTTTTTTCAAATACGAGAAAATGAACGTTTGGTTCCCAGACCACGTCTCATTGAGAAGTGGTGGCGCTAGCCAGGCTCATAACTTATTTGTGATTTGCACCCCCCCCCCCCCCCCCCCGGTAAAAAATTAAAATGCAATATCATTCTGCTTTAATCACCCCTATCTTTAGTTAAGATGTTCAGAACTGCACCAAATGTTATGTGTATGATTGACCTGGCATTCTCTGGGGGTATGCCAAGTTTCGTAGAATTTCATTCATGGGGGGGTCTAAAAAAATTTAGGTTATGTGTACATTTAGTGACTGTACACTCATTGGCCTGTAGATGGTGGTGCACACATATACACATGCACACACACACAGGTACGCACATACTATTGGTATTAGAACAGCCGATACATAATTACAAATTCAGTAGGATTAAAAGAAAGCCAAATATTCATCATCATCATCATCATGGCTGCATTTCCAGTATTGGCGATAAGTAGTCGTTTGTCCACTAGATGGCGCATCTTTGCAGTGAGACGTAATTTTGTTGGAAGTTAAAAGTGGGTTGGAAAAACAATGGGCGCTTCCTACAAGGACTGTAGTTTACCGAGAACGTCTAATAAGGATAGGATGATGTTCACATGAAATGTAATTCCCATTTCTTCTTGAAGCCGAAATAAATCTGAGAATGTTTATCGGACATGCTTGGTTTTTACTGCAGGTACGTTAATCTTATAATATCAATAAGGACCTAGGTACAATAATGTTACTGTTAGCGTTGGTTGAGTGATGGAGGCGAATTTGATTGCATTTGTAGAAAACTATAAATGCGGTTATACCAAGCAAATTGGTAGCAGCACTGTAATTGTATCTTTCGACTGTCATTTGTTGCAAGTGCTACAAAAATCATTCTGTGCAATGGAAGATTTACCAACGTTACACCGGTCTGATACAGTTTTGCCTATACATGCGTGAGACTGAGACGCCTGTTTATTTGTTTTAAGTGCGTGCAGGGTGTGAGAGGGGAATCGATGTGCTTTGACTCCAGCTTGGTAGTTGTAGTCTGTGAGTTTAAAAAGCACGTGTGTGTGAAGTATCCAAACAATGACACCTTCATTTCATTATGGCTGCTTTAGCAACACACCTTAAGCTACTGTAGTGGGTCCCATTTAGAAGTGGCTACTTCATTCGCGCTTTCCTTGACTCATGGAGCTGCGTGAATTGTATTACAACTTTTCGCACGATATGGCAGTTTAAGTCCGCTTGATACTGTAAGGCGTAAGCCATTGGTTTCCAAAAGAGATTTTATTTGTGTCGCCAGCATAGCCTATTGACAATTTATGTTGTAAATAGGCCTACCTTATAGGCCTACCTGTAGCTTAGGGAAGCTAACAGCTTTCTATTAGGATCTAGTTTGTTAGTTACAGTTTTGTCAACTCCCTGATGCATTTTTGCATTTAGAATAACCAGAACGTGGATATCTCAATCGGAAAATTAAACAATATCGGGCGCCTATGGACTAGGCTGGGTGAACCCAGCTTGATCTGCCCGCTATTTATTTTTTGATTTCTTAAAAGATTGAGCTTGGTCTGGTGAAAGCCAGACAAGCCATGGACCTCAGTTACACAATGCAAGGGAACATGAATCAGCCTATATTTGCACGAACAACAACGGACAACAGCTCTTCAACGTTGGCCCGTTAAAATGTGTATGCACAGTCTAGCGACGCATTTCATCAAGGCCCATTTGGACATGTCAGTTATTTGCACCACTGGTTAGATGTAAAACAGCATTTCGTTTCAGACTACTGTTACTTAATTTGTGCATTGACAATAAAGTATCACATGAACTAAAGATGACTAAAATCTTAAGCAGAAGAAGAAACATTCACAAAAAATTCATCTATCCAAAAATGACCTTTGTTTTTGATAGCTGTTGAAAACGGCATGGAACTGACAGAGATGTTTTTGTTTATTAATAAATAAATAAATAAATAAATAAATAAATAAATAAAAATATAACATTATGCTGATACCTTTTGCTTTTCCCAAATACAATGTAGCCTATAGGTGTAAGTGACCTTTCATCAATCCAGTTGCAATGGATGAACTGTGATGAACTGCCCTACTTGTGATTGTTTAGAGATTTTAAAGGTTTTATAACAATGCTACAACTTCTTTGGCTATTCTACAATCTATTCACCTTTTCAGCGCCAGTAGGCTACTTTCTGTGCAGCCGCACACACACACACACACACACACACACACACACACAGGCATGCCAAACAAGCATACACAAAAGTTTCAAGAGTGGGGGATGGAGTAAAAGATGGAGACAAATTGACAAAGTGATTTATTTTCGCGGAAAGGATGTACAGGACTGAGCGGCGGTCATATTTTGTACCGCTATGCGGTACATCTAGTTTGAAATATATGTGATGAGGTCTAGGAAAACCCATCACATGGTGAAATCATAAACCCTTGATTACTGCTCGGTTTCAACCCTCTCTTGTGAACATCTCTGGTTGCATCATTTTGAAATATATGTGATGGTGGGATCTAGGAAAACCCATCACATGGTGAAATTTCACCAATTTAAGATTCTGATCCCTTCCCCAAGCAACATCCTGGATACTATACTCGCAAAATCCTGGATGTTGCTTGGATGATATTAGAATCTTCATTAGAAATTTCACCATGTGATGGGTTTTCCCAGATCCCATCACATTTGTTATATGAATATGAAGTACTTTCAGAAATCAAAGTGAAACTTCACAAGAATGTGTATTTGTCTTATTTTCATTTGTTTGCCATTTCCATTTTTTACAATAAATGTATTTTAAGTCATGCCAAGTGTTTACTTTTCATTCTTTCAATCTATCTAACTAAAAGTCACTGATGCTGGTGTCTGTGATTTAATTTTAGGTATGGCGACTGTTTTGTCACTGGAGTTATGCACCTTTCCACAGAGGCTTTATTTGTTTCTTTAGTAAAGGAAACTTGGTCATTTTAACAAATTTTAAATTGAAAAATGAATTACATTGATTAATTAAACTGCATTATGGAATCACATTTTAATTACATTGCAGTGGAAATGACTAAAATGTAGCATTCATTCAATTCATTTAGTCTGTCTGAATGTCCTATTGATGTACAAATTCCTTCCTCTCCAGCGTGGCCTGGGACACCAGGGACCTCCAGGCCACTGATGGAGAAGACAGGTGGAGTCAAAAGCATCAATGAGGAGGAAACTCCTGCTGACTCTTCCTCAGTGGAAAGATGGAAGATTGAGAAATACACTTGATCTCACTTTATTGGAGAGCGAGAGAAGCTGAATAATGTCAATTCCATACTGGGTTTGTCCTCAAATAAGAATCTGGTACAAATCAAAGAGCCATTAGCAGCAGCAGGCTTTTTGAAATGGGAGTTACAGTAAGTGTCCTGCATACCCGCTGCCAAGAGAGTGCTGTTTGGCCAAAATGTTTTACCACAAAATTCTTGTCAGTGTGTTTGTGCTGATTGGTGCTGGTATTCATTCCAAACAGGAGGTTCTCGCTGCCCTGAGCTGAGGACAGGTTCCCTTTCATTCTTTCCTGTTTTTCTTACCCATTTTATGTACTTCCCCTTTGTATGGATATGTGAATCCTACTGATAATGCTGAACAATTCACCAAAGATAAATCAATCAGCATAATTTGTGGTGCTTTGTGTGAAAAATTTTGCAAATGTAAAATATCAAAACGAACATACAATATGTTCGTATACGTGTCATATTGTTCAACAGGTTCCAGCGATCTAATCATCCAAAGCCAAATGTTCATTTAGACCAAACAACATGAGTCGTTCATATGGTATTTAAAGCATATGTCTTCATGGTCGCCATAAAATAACGCTTTTACATAATACATTTATTTTAGTCCATAGAAATACAACCTTTAGAAAAGAGTATGAGTAAGAGTATGGTGTAGCAGGCCATTTCTTTTTGCTTATAATTCAGCCCACAGCAGTTCACACTGACTTGAGTCTAGAGAAATACTTGGTTTCTGCAGACAGCCGGGAACACTCCTCGCGTCCTCATGGGGCCTGCCACCTCATGCCTAACTCCCCCCACCCCACCCCACCCCCCAACCCTGGCCCCCCTTCCCCCAGTTCTGACAAGAGGAGGATGTCAAACAAACACACTGCCAATAGCACTTTTATTTACTCACACCCCCACCCCCCCCACCCCGGCTTTCATTCACAAGAATTGGCAATGCCATTTCAGCCGTGCCATAGAAACAGTGGACCGTGTCACCAGGGCGACTACTTTCTCATGATGTCATGCATTCATTAGTTGCGGACAATGAAATGTGCTCTGTGCTGCCCTGGCTTCGTATAAACCCTCTCTAAGATAATGTCAATCACACACACACACACACACACACACACACACACACACACACACACACACACAAACACACACACACACACACACACACACACACACACAAAACACAACACAGAACTTCAACCTGACATTACAGAGACAGCAAGACTGGCTCGTTTGTTTAGAGAGGTTTTCTATCCCCTTGACTTCTACTTATGGCCTCTCTCTCCTTTAAACCAGTCCGAGGCTTTATCTGTGGATGCTGCAAACGCTGTGACCCCCACAGTCTCAACACTGGCTCCCTCCCCAGGCCTCTCCCACATGAACATACCACAGACACCGATACCCATGGAGATCTCTTGGCAGTGTGGTGTGTAGACACACTATCCATCACTGATTCTCATTGGATGAACACAAGATTTTTATCTTGTTTGTTGGAGAAAGAAAGGAACACCACGTGGGGGAAGGGTGGGTTTGTTTTGGAGTGAAACTTTAATCCTCGCCCGAGTATGGAAAACACACAGATCAATACTTGACAGCCCCCAGAAATAAAAACAGTTTGGACTTCCTGTCTCCTGTCCTGAGTGGACATGCAAATATGTGCATATGTGGAGTGGAGTCATGACCTCCTCGTCACCCTCCCCGTGCCCTGCACTTTTCCGCGCCCCTTTGTGCCATAGTCAGGGTCAGGGCACGTCCTCTCCAGACTCAGATGATGCCCACTGTCCACTCATCAGACTCTCGCTGACCTGACCCTCCCCCCCCCCAGTGTCTTCGGGACTAAATGGATCGCGTATAAATTTAGCCATCAGCATTAGGGGCAGACAGGGTCAGCCCATCAGCATTTGAAGGAAACGCGCATCGGGGGCCATTGTGCGGGTTCGACAATGCCCATCAGCCGTGGCAGGAAACGGGGCTGACAGATTGTGTGATTCATGGCATGATGGATGACTCACTCAAGAGGGCACAATGGGCAGCTGATGGATAGGTAGGACGCGAGGAGAGCAAGGGCACTCTGGCCTTTTCACGCCACAGCGGATGTGGCTTGTTTGTTTGTGAGAGAGACACAGACGCAGTGAGAGTGATGGATGGATCGAGGGGTGGGGTGAGACGAGGACGAGGACGAGGACGCAGGAGACCAGGAACACCCTGAGAGCACAATCCTGTCTCCTTGATAAGCGTAGAATAAATTCTCCTCATGTTATGTCTTCAACATTTCTCTAAAGATTGAACCCTTGGTGAATGTTGATGGTTGAAAGCTCTGTGTCTGTTGACATTGAGAGTATTGGATTCAGAACTTATGATTTTTATATTCACAAGTGCTTTATGTCCTGATGTTTCTGTTATGTGTTCTTCCACATAATGAGATGACTGTTGTAATTTCATTCTGTTCCTGTACTGTCCCTGAGTATATCTGTGTGTGACTATGTATTTAGATAAGCGGGAATATTATGACTTTGCAGTATTTCACTGTCCTGCATGGCTGTGTCAGTAGCTATCTGCTCCGGATTGCCAGGTTGCCACTAATCAGAGTTTGATTCAGTGTAGTCCATGTGAGATGGGATGACCAACGCCATCAGCCCGTTAAGTAAAGGATACTTAAACCCTAACTATTTCCTTGTCTAGTTAGAGCAGCTGATGGATGTTTAGGTGAAGTCATGCTGTCTCTCCCTTGATGCACATCAAATAAAACTCTGTTCCTGAATTTTTCCTACAATTGGTCTGACTGGGTCTTCATTCATCTGTGTTATCAAAATTACCATAAGCATAAACACACAGGAAAACAAGCAGGATGACATTGGCATTGACTATGACTATTGAACTGAGAAGTCAGAAACATTTTTAACTCTGCAGCTTTGGCAAATTGTGGTCCAAAAGCAAAAGCTATGTGAACATGTGTATTCCAGAAATGGTTTACTTTTTGAATGTGTCTCTTGGCAGGGGCACACCATGCCACTGTTATGGAAAGCAAGAGTGCAATTCATTTTTGAATAGTGGCTATGAAGAATAAGCCTTTTCCCCCCCATCATGCAGATCATTTGAAATTTAAAAAACTGCCATGCTCTGCACAAATGCCAGTCAGGCTATCCACACAGTGGCTCTTAATCCCAAATACTGAGACTCATTCATTCAAACCTCATGCTGAATCAGCATGTGTCATGCCTTCAGTGAAGACTGCTCTCTCCTACTGCCACACTACCATAATGACCAGCACTGTGGGATGACTGCGTGGTAAACACCATTGTAAACACCATTACCTAAAGGACCTCTTTCTGAAGGCCGCTGCGAATGAGAAAACAAAGCCACCCTCTTTCTCAGGAAGCCGATCTCTCGCTGAGTCAACTCCTTGTCCAAGAGTGCAAATCATTCTGCTGGCAGCCACACACACACACTTGGCCAATGACACGCGCATTCCCCGCTGGCTTCATCACCTGATCAGCACAGCAGACCACCTGACCCGGGCTCCATTTTATTGGAGCAAAAAAAGCTACAAAAAGAAAAACTTCACTCAAAGACTTATGTGTCTGGCACTTGCAAAGAAAACAGAGAAAACGAGTGCTAGGTCACGACTGGCCCGAGAGAGAGAAGCTGAGGAGAAGGTCACCTTAGTCCAGAAGCTACGCATGAAGGATAATTACAGCACAACTCGATGGTAAATTTAGCAAAAAGGAACTAGACATTTTATTCTGCATGAAATTTGCATCATCACTGAAAATGTTACCTTGCCTTGTTTCCCTTGGCTCGCCTGCACCTCGTAATAATTTCAACGTACGGCTCCCTTCACCAGGAATCAAATTCCCCAAGCAAGCATGTCTGACAAAAACATCAAAGAGCCTGAGGTTGAGTCCCTTTTTTTGATGTTTTTAAATAACCAGCATAACCCCAGATGACATTGGCTACTCACATGCAGAGCTTTAATCCCCATCCTCAAAAACAGAACAAAAAAAAGGAACTCCAGAACAAAGGCGGTGGCTATGCTCCACTGCTACTCCAAACCAAAATAGCCATGGTCACACACACACAGTATTAATGTAGTGGGGAGTGATTGATATGCTGTGGGTTAGACATGCTTCTTTAGCAGCTACAGTAAAAACATCGGACGGGCGAGAAACTCAACCCAGTGTCCCGAAGATCTAATTCAGGATGGTAAGGGGAATTCTGAGAGTCCTGGTACTGGGCCCCTTCTGTTTCAGGCCTCACTAATATAAAAATATGCAGACAACAGCATCCAGTTTGGATTTGTTTTAAATCCATGCAACCAATGGATCACATTTCAGCTACTTAGCTAATAGTCAGTTGATTACAACTGAGCAGGGGACATGCAGAGTGAATGCGGTCAAATCATTACGGTCAGAGAGGCCAGGGAACACACGACGTGAGCACAAGTGTGTGTGACAGCTGAATCGTCAGCTGGGGTGGGTGGGAGGAAGAATGGCTGAGCACAGGGAAAGTGAGGACAACACACAGACACACACACACACACACACACTCTCTCTCTTTCTCTCTCTCTTAAACACACACACACACACACACTCTCAATCTCTTAAACACACACACACACACACACACACACACACACACACACTCTCTCTCTCTCGTACACAAACACATTCTCTCTCTTTCTCCAGGGCATGTCTACACTCGTGTTGGGGTGGAGAACAGTTGTACAGTTGGTCTGTTAACGCTGACCCTTGACCCCTGGAGTTGGTCCCGGTCAGCTCAGCCCCGTGGCTACACCCCTCAGGTCACCGGTGGGCCAGCGCCAGAGCAGGGAGAGAGGAGGGGTTTTAATTAAGCTGTAAAAACAAACGCAGGGCCTGACTAACTAACTTTCCCGGGTGACACATCACATCTGGCTTTCACCACTCCAGAGTGCTCACAGCGGCCCGTGCAGCCATCTTTATGAGATGTACTGGCAGCCCAAACAACAGAGTGGAATCTTCCACTTGGTCTCAAAGGGGAAAAGTCGACTGTTTTGCATCTTGTAAAAATGTCGTTGTTTATGCCCGTGCATGGCACTAAAAGGCTAAGTATGAGGGGGCAAAACAACATGCTTAATCACATTAAAATAGTTTCAAAACTCCTTTGCATGGCATTTTACTAGACATACTAAATTTGATTTGAATGAGTGTGAGACCAACATGGTTTCTGTAAAAATGAATCAAACCCAGGGAGAGACAGGGACAGCATGCTCTGAAAAAAGAGTTTGTTAAAGGAAGCCTTTATATTTTCGATGAAGTCACCTTATGATTTTGATTCATCAATTTTTATGGAATTTAAAACATGATCTTGTTTAGAAGTCAACCAGTACTGAGCAGCTGCTTTTCCCCTGGCATGAGCTCACCTGAATGTAACAGTAGCATTGACAATGACTGAGCATGACAGTGAGATCATATCTACCCACTTCATTTTGAGAGAGACAGCAATGGGCAGATCTCTTGGGGAAGGACGACGCTCTTTCCTGAAGACATACTGTACCCCTTTCAAGAAGCAAGCCCTTCCCAGTTTTGGTAACAGTTGAGCCCTATGGCAAGTCCGCCTATGTTCCACACTAACAGGGCCAATTCAAAGCAGCTTTGTGCAGCAGATGCGGTTTTCTTCTGTCCAATTCTGTTATTTAGAGCCAGTCTGATGACAAAACTATCACTGTTTTTCTAACAAGCAAACTGGAGGGCTACACATCAGGCCAGCACATGTTAAACAGCTCCAAAGATTCCGCACCATAGAGGTCCATAGAGTGCGAAGGGAGATTTAAATTTATAGTGCACAATGGTGTGCATGTCAGGATGTAATTTATGGCGGCCAATGTTTTTCATGGCACCTTCCACCTTCACGGGAAGTAAATCTATCCCTAAACATCAAGCCCACCAACACACAAAAATACATACAGCATACTGAGCTCTATATTTTATTTGCTAATTTCCTTGTAAATATTTATTGCCTGTGAGATATAGTGCAGGGCGGCAACGGATACGTTGGTTTATAGGCTACTTTAAAAAAAATTGCAAAATTGCTTCATGTTTACAATAATAAAAAAAAAGTGTTATGGGGGATTTTGTCCAGGTTAGCAAAAGTGTGGTATAGAATGCTAAGAGCATAGACGAGGACCGCAGTGATAACAGTTAAGAGGGCAAAAGCATTTATGCATTTGGACTCTTGTGCAACTGTGCATATGCATGGCAGCTAAAATAACCACACACATGTGCCTGTTGCTGTGTGTGTGTGTGTGTGTCTGTGTGCACACGCCTGTGTGTGATGGGTGGGGTGCTACTCAGATGTCAAATGTGCTGACAATGAGATTCCCTCACACAGCTATGCTAATAATGTGACGCTGCTGAGCCCAGGCCTTGCTCCCATTTCCTTACCCTGCAGAAGGAGCAGTTAGAGCAGTGGCAGGTGTGTGTGTGTGTGTGTGTGCATGTTTATGTGGTGCGGGCGAAGATCCACATACTATTTGTGTACTTAAGTCCCATTTCAATGTATGTACAGTATGTTCACTTAACTCAATTCGATTCAATCTTTATTTCAGATTCACAAAATTGTCCATAGCATTGAAAAAAAAAAAACAATAATTTGGACCATACTGTATAAAAGCATGATAGTTCATCAAGATCAGTCAAGTAATGGTTTAGGTCATCTTGCATAAGCCTGGATGAGCACCATGAACAGCTTCCTAGGGCTGGTTAAATCCTCTGTGATACTGTTCTCCGATTCATCCAGGCCGTATGTGAACTTACAGATCAAATTTCACCAGACAAAACAGATGAGTGGCACTACAGCATCTAGGAACCTGGCAGCAACCTCATAGCATCATTATAAGCCACTATGTGCCTGCAAATACTACTTTTCCTATAACTACACCAGAGATGGGCATACATGTGTGCAGAAAGCTCTAAATAATGAACATTTTACACTGACTGGGCACATGCTGCAATTATCAAACAGCATATAAGCCACAGCAAACAGTGACGATAGAGATCTGTTATCACTCACATCATCAGGAACAATAAAAATTGGGTATTTTACTTCCTTACACCACATTAATGGCATGACATATCTTTTTAGTAGTATTAAACTTAAATTAATATTTCAATAATTGTTGGAGTCATCTGTATGAGATCACTGATGACTGAGTTTCCAGAAAACACTGGGGGCCCTCATTTGGAAGACGGGCAAAGTCACTAATGTGAAACAGATGGACCTAACTTGTTGAAATAGGTAAGAATGAAGTCAGGATCAATATTAACTAGATGTACCGCAGAGCGGTACAAAATATGACCGCCGCCCAGTCCAGCACATTTTTTCCACAAAAAGAAATCACGCTGAAAGGCCTATATGATTCTAACTGTCTCACTAAATTGCATTATCCACACTCAATTCTCACTGGTATCTGCTAGACAACAAGTACCAAAACATGATTAGTTCATAGATTTCTCATGTAAAATTCATTTTATACAACCCCACCTCCATCTTGCCTGTTCATAATTCTGAGAAATTCTTGATTGTTTGTGTTATGTTATGTGTGTGTGTGTGTGTGTGCTTGTGTGTGTGCGCCTGCGTATGTGCCTGTGCATGCAAGCGTACATATGTCTACTGTGTGAGTATGTGTCATACGTATGATTACTGTGAATGTATGTGTATGTGTGTCTGTGTGTATCTGTTTGTGCACATGTGTGCACATGAAATGGGTTAACATGACCCCTGGAGGCAAACATACAAAAAAAAATGGTCCTCCTAAACCTTACGGTTTTCGAGATATTCACAGAAAACTGTCTGCCCTACCCTCCTTTCGGGGGGTCCAGTCCAGCGGGGGGGGCTACAGATCAAAACGAAAAACGATGGTTCCATGCTATCCATGTGGGGTTACATGCCCACCAAGTTTCATGTACCCCGGTCTTTCAGTGTCCCGGGAATCATTGGCGGAAATTTGGGCATGCGAAAAAGCTTCGCTGCGCGGCAGTCATAATAACTAAGTCAAGAGTGACATGTTGGCCAGGTCTTAATTCTTAATGCATTAAAGTCTAGATATGTTTTTTATTAACTTTTATGTATTTTGCTTTTAGATATCCAATGTATACTCGTGTAGGTATATGTAAAGCATGTCCAGGAATGAGAATAAAGTTTGGACCATGCATTTGTCACTGACCTAAGACTTTGTTTGTAATGATTGTGTTGTAATGTAATGTTTGTAATGATTAATTTTACCATGGCACACAGTGACTGCACAATGCAGAAAAAGATTATACATATACTGAAATTATAGTAAGATTTTCATTGCATTCAAATGTGAATCATAGAAAGTTCATCCTACCCCTACTTCTAATGCGTTGGACTAAAGCCTATTTTGAAGGTGTATTTCACCCTCTAGTGGAGAAAGGGACTTATGACATCCCTGAGGGCTAATTTTGAAGAGTTCCACAGGTGGCTACTAATCAAACAAACACGCCACAAAACATAAATCACAAGTAAGAGCTTGTCATAAAAAGTAAAGAATTAGACCCAATAAAAACAACTTCTCACTGTTGCGAATTGACAAATTATTGGCAAATAATTTTACAGCAGGTCATAAAGTAGCCTTCACAGACATTTCCCCCATGTGTTCCTCTTCTCCCCTGACTGTTCTTTCATTGGCTGTAGCTTTCTATCCGTCCACTAAACTATAATGCAGCACGCTGAGCGTGGGAAATTTCACATTATATATTTCATCACACAGATGCCATCTTTCAAAACAGCAGGGTGATTCATCAACTCTACTGAGCTCTTCTGATGGTACGATGAATATCAGATGGCATTCATCCACATTCAGAAAATAGTTTTGTGTGTGCCCACAATCAAGTGCCAAGTCCCTGTACTAAGTTTGAACTTCATACATCAAAGCGTTGCTGAGATATGAGCTCACTTCCTGTATTGCAGCGCCCCTTATTGAGGCCAAATGAGGCCAACTTTCTAGTGTGTCCTCACAATCAGGTACCAAGTCCATGTACCATTTTGGACTTCATACAACAAAGCCTTGCTGGGATATGAGCTCACTTCCTGTTTAGCGGCTTTGCCGCCAAATTTGATTGGCTGTATTGAGTGAACGCTTTCGAATACCGAAACACCTATAACTATCTTTTGTCAGGCTTGGTCTGAAGATCATCTGTGCAAAGTTTCGTGAAAATCAGACAAAATTTGAGACCTGTAAAAACTTGTGTTTTTGATCAAATCCAATATGGCGGCAAGATGTTATGTTGACGTCACAAATTAATATGTGTATGCCTTAAGACCTCCCACAGTATTAACAGACACCACTAGTAAGTTCTAATTCCAAACGCATCAACCGTTATAGGCCAAAATGTAATTTTGCTAATTACAGCGCCCCCTATAGGGTTAAGGTCACCATATTTCTTTAGTTTCTTCCTAATTCAAGTCATGAATTCCTTTCTCTGCCAATTCTCAAAGGTACTGTAAGACATCACTACAAATGTTTACAACAAAGATAGCCTTTACTTCAAGACATGTCGTTTCCAGTCCTGCAGACAGATCGTTTTTGTGTTTATGAGGCAAGATAAAACTAAGTATGGAGGTCTAAGTGATGTCATATGTTTTATAGGCTATTTTTTGTCACTTACAGCATACATCACCTCGCCATACGCTAGCTGCCCGGGTCCTGAATACACTGTAAAAAAACGTGATCTCTGGACAACCCAGGCTACAAAAACAGCCACAAAACAACTTGGGCAAACCTTGCCCATAAAAACATAAACTGCTCCAGCAAATCACCAATGAGATGCATGTTTAGAAGAGTTTCAATTGCACGGGAGGGAGGGGGAGGAAGTAGCGAGCTAGCTTTCTGTTTTGTTTGAACGTCAACAGAAGTGACATTACCCAGCATCGCTTAGAGCGCCTTTAAGGGAGAACATGGTACTACATGTACCTAGAATCTGATGTGTGATGCATAGAGCAGTATGGACCCATATGCATATGTATTACACCTACAGCAGTCTTCTCGTAGACAACTTTTGTCTTCTCTTATAGCTACAACTTGACAACTTTTATTTTACACTGATGAACTAGCTGTGTCAATATGCTTCTAGGCTTATTTCCATAAAATAAAAACGCTAAATGCATGTGTGAATTTCAAAGTTTTTACTCCTCAGAATATGATCCTGAGTCACCAACTCCTGAAACAAACAGGTGTATACACAGACAGGACTATACAATTGTATAAGTGGGGTGTAATATTACTTCGAGTGGGCATTTCTAACAATTTACAGGTCAGCAATAGGCTTGTGGGGCCAGTATGGATACTTCTCCTTGTCCAACTTAGTCTCAGGGAAGGTATGGTTGAGGTCCTCGATGGTCATCTGGTCGAAGGGAATCATGTTGTTGAACTTCTCCAGCTGTGGGGGGAAACCAGAGGGCAACGTTGGTCATCCCCACATTCGCAGCATTTCAGTTATTCAAGAAGGGAGGACTTGTGTATTATTCCTTTTCTAAACCCCCACTCTGGCAATTTTAGCCTTGGCCTGCACACGAGATCATGCTCCTTGTGCCTATTACACCACATGCCAACAAAGCATCAGCATTTTGGAGAAGACATGAGGTCCATTCCTTGAGAGGTGATACGGAGTCGCCAAAATTATGGATTTGAAGCATCCAAAGACTTGTGAGGACTGAGTCATGTCATCCCCAGCCTAAAGCCCCTGACATCAATATAACATAAAACGTACAACACAAGACAGGCAGGATGCTGCAGAGAGCAGGGCTGTACGTTTACTTCTTTTGCTCATAGCAGAGCAAAATTAACTGATTAATAAGGAATTCCATAGAAGTCTGAGAATGCAAATAAGCTCGACAGGTGGTAATTTCAGAGGATTTTTCTAAAATAATACTTCTATATTACATTATTACATTACATTAATAGTACATCTCCTATGAGTTGAACTGTATTAAACCTCCAAAAAGCTCTTGAAGTTTGTACAGGTCATTGAGAGAACAGCATGTTCCACACAGAGGGCGCTAGTGGGTGTCAAACGTCAAGTATTAAACGGACTCATTCTCTAACACACACACACACACACACACACCTATAATCAATGAATAAAAATACACACCTCAGCTTGATACATGCCAATACGAGCCTTAGATGCCTGGATGTAGTCAAGTGCTTGTTTGTTCTGAAGAGCAGTAAGATAAACAAAAAATTGAATTGCAGACCTCAACATATTTATTGCAATGAGCAACGACCATGATTGTCATCTATTATACTGTAAGTGATAGCTGTTAAATGATCAACATATGACAAACTGTTGTAAAGGCAACTTCATTTGAACATGTTTATGGCCAAATGCCACCATGCAATATATTCAACACCTGCCTCGCTGAAACCCATATAACAGCAACAATATACGTCAGTCACCTTACACAAACATTATGGTGTCGTAGATGGAGCCATTACAAAAAGGAATTACTTACCGATTCCTGCTCCTGTGCGGCAATCTTTGATGTCTCTGTGTCAACTGGCTCAGGGATGGACAAAGCAGCAAACTGACAGCGTGAAAAGAAATTGAGAATGCCATCAATGAAATGTGCACGCACACACTATGCAAGGAGAAATTTAGTAGCAATCTAACCATTTGTGAAGCAGGTGTTTTCCACTAAGCTTACCTTCTTCTCAAAGTCGTCCACCATGCCTGCTTTAGGTACAGTTTGTCTGTAGTAGGCCCAGTCAATGGCTGCTGGCTTCTCTGGGAGGGAGGTCAGTCTTCACGAAAAAGAAGGCAACAACAAAAAAGTTAGTAACCTTTGTCAATCTCAGGAACCAGACAGATCTAGTGTAAGTCACCACCCAAATAGTTCAGTTTAGACCACCAACATATAATAAGTTCTTCGTAATGTCAGACTTACTTTGCAGCGATGGCATCACTGCGAGTTTTGAGGTTGTTGAACATGGCCCTCTGATTGGGTGGCACCCTCTCGGCAAAGGCCAACCAGTCAATGGACTTCAATGCTGCGCGTCGGCCTGCCATTTTCTTTAACCTTACCAAATTAAAAGGTATTACATGATCTCTACATTTAGCCAGCATAAAACCACAACAGTTGTCTTATGAGAAAGCTGTACAACGTTGACGTTAAGGCTAACTCATGCATACGTACATTTAAGTTAACGTTTCTGTTACAAAATACAAGCTAAAATACCGATGAACCTTAAAATAGTAATGTTAACGCTAATTGTACCCTTTCCCCATATCTCAGTAACAAGGTCATATGCACTGGCTAGGTATTTTCTATACTAGGCCTGTTGGTCACCGTTGGCTTCGTCGGCTGGCTGGCTAGCTAGCTAACTGTGCTAGGATAACGTTAGCTAAGAAATCCATGTAGTGCAGTCGGTAGGAACACAAATAGCTTGCTGGCTAGTTAGCAAGCTCTGTGAGGTTATTGGTCTACTAGAATGGATTGTAAACATCGAATAGTACATAAACATCCTTCTTTATGTTATTCACGGTGACATGCTGTTACAGACAGACCAAAATAGAGAATAAAAAGATGCCTTCTTGACCCTGGCCAGTAATGTTACTTCTGAGGCTAATGACGTTAACGTTAGTCATTCGCAAATGGTTAAAGCAAGGTCAGAAGAGGGGACTAGATAAAACCTGTAAAAATGCCACTGCAAATAAATAAAATACAAAATAAAAACCTTTAAAGCAGCAGTGCATCACTGATGTTGGACAATATGATCGAATAATTGATTAAGTTGACAACAGCGTTGAGAACTTACTTTTGCACCGATCCAGACGCAGCAATGACAGAAGCGTGATGGCCGACAGGAAACGGAAATGATATCAGCAACAGTAAGACTGATTTCGGCTCGTGATTGGCCGCCGTGCCTATGCTGTCCAAGTTTAACCGTTTATAATATATTATTAGAAATAAAGTATTGTGCTAAACTAAAGTATTGTGGTTAATTACTTACATTCACTACAATAAGTATATTGCAACTTGATATTTTTATTGTTAGATAGATACCCATTTTTAACACCAGGCCTATATGTGAATGACTTTATGGGACTTTTCTTTAAGCCTAGTTTTCACTAGGGCCTATTTCTGGTGTTTCTCAGAATAAACATTAAACAATGATACAGTTACCCTCATTTTTTTACCAGCTGTATAGGCTAGATGAAACCGCTTGGTGGTATTGCATTTTCACAGTAAAATGCATAACATTAATGTTTTATGTTGTCTTATACTAGGCCTAGGTCTAATTTAATACAAATACCGTTCTGTATGCATTGGTAGGTGATTATCTCTTAGAACATAGAAATTTGGTTAGAAACTAGTTAACATTCCAATTAAGTAGTCCAACTAGACCATTTCTATGACCAGGCTTTCGGTCATCAGGCTTTTTATGATCAGGCTTTCAGTCAGCTCTGGCACGGCAAGACAGGCTGTAGCCTACAGGCAAGAACAGGTCAACCTTAGCTCTAGCAGTATAACTCAACAAACTTCTAATGCATCAAGAGATTAGGCTTGGTCAACGACATGTCAATGTTGACTGTAGCAGCTTATAGGCCAAGTAGGTGAATTGTCATTAAATATTTGGCATCCATGTGTAAAGATTGTCCATTTTTGTTCACCTCCACCTTTCAAGAACCTGACAAATTAGTCAATGTTATAAAGCTGAGCAGATTCTGTTTTTGAGAAAAAATACACTTGGACTAAGACTATTCAACGATTAAAATATTTTTTCCATCACAACACAGCATCTCACAACAGTGTTACTTTTATTTTGAAATGAACAGACTGAACAGAGCGCATCATATTATTGGCAGTCTTCAGGAGAAGTCTAGAAGTTCATAGGCTGCGTTTTACTTTTGCTGTCAAACCTTTCACATTTTTTGTTGCAGAATCAAATATTTGTATTTCTGCTGTTGTGTCGTTTTAGATAATGCCTTCGCCTGCGTTGAAAACGCCTGTGCTTTTTTGTGCGATATAAACTAGCGTCAGGGAGAGCTTGAAAGAATAGGCTGTCGTTTGTTTTCCAATAAAATGGCAGATCTCCACATCTTGCAGCCGAGTGGTACTGATACTGATCATCCTGACCAGCACCAGCGGCGCGTTCCAGTCGCCTCCCCTGCAGTGATGATCGCTACACACGGAGGTGTAAAATGCCACGGGCTGTCAGTACGTTCAATAGCAGGATATCCCCGCAAAAATAACACAGGCGCGCCGTCAGAAAAACCTGGCACACGTTGGGTACGACTGAACGTCGGCGGCACCTTATTCTGCACCACCCGACAGACACTCTGCAGGGACCAAAAATCGTTTCTGTTTAGATTGTGCCAAGATGATCCAGATCTGGAATCGGACATGGTAGGTTCATTTTGATGTTGAGTGCAAAGGTGGTGGTGGGCGTTTCCAAATGTCTGCCATGAGCGACAATATAAACACAGAATTTGGGTAGTAGATTCAAACTTTGTTGGGAATAGAGATTGAGAAGTTGGGGAAATAAAATGCTATTAAACTGGGACGTGCAGAAGAAGACTTCCTGGCTGTGCCATATTCCTGATACTGTGTTTTTTGTTGAAGGATGAGACAGGGGCCTATCTGATTGACAGGGACCCCACCTATTTTGGCCCTGTCTTGAATTACTTGCGACATGGCAAGCTGATCATTAATAAAGACTTGTCAGAAGAGGGTAAGGAAATACCCACTACAGCACATGTAATCCACCTGATTTTCTCTCTCTCTTTCTCTGTTCCTCCTCCTGTCCTGATCACTAACTCTTGCAAGCATACATAGAGCCACACACACATGCCTGTGCAGCAACACATCTTTCTGGTGTAGGCGATGCTTGGTGGAATGTTTTGTAATTATGTGAACACATCTAACAGTGTGTTGTAAACAATCTAACAGCTCTACAGTGAAGTAATAAATAAAAACAAACAAAACCATTGCTGTGCAGGTGTCTTGGAAGAGGCAGAGTTCTATAACATTGCTGCTCTGGTTCGAATGGTGAAGGAGCGGATTCGGGACAATGAGAACAGAACATCACAAGTGAGTGGATGTGTGTGTGTGCATGCGTGCATGCAACATTCAGTGTTTACCACTAGATGGAGATAGGGCACCTCTGTCATGCCTTCTGGTCAAAATTAAGAAAAAAGAAAAAACAAAATAAGTTGTTTTATTTGTCAGATTTGTTTCTTTTTCAGTTTGATAGTTATTGTCACACTTTGCTGGGCTTGTGGAACACATGATCTGGCAGCAGAATTTAGGGAAAATATTCATTTATAATTAATTTTTATGGAAGCCTATGTAGTGTATATATTGTTTATAGTCAATTGGTCCATGTCAGTTGGTCCATATTACATATTCCATATCTTAGTTTCATCTATGCCCTTGTATGTAATGGTGTGAATGTTTGCTTGACTGGTGTTTTCGAAGGGTCCGGTGAAGCATGTGTACAGAGTCCTTCAGTGTCAGGAGGAAGAACTCACCCAGATGGTCTCCACCATGTCCGATGGCTGGAAGTTTGAACAGGTATGAAGCATTACAGATCCCCTGGGTCTAGATTGCCTCCTATCTTGGATCGTGCCTCAAAATGAATCCAGGCATTTGAACAGCCTTCGCAAAATGCTCTGAAAAAGATTGTTTGTGTTTACCTCGCATGCTTCACAGCTCATCAGCATCGGGTCATCATACAACTATGGTAACGAGGACCAGGCAGAGTTTTTGTGTGTGGTGTCTCGGGAGCTGAACAACTCCATTAATGGCCTAGTTGTGGAACCCACAGAAAAAGCCAAGGTTAGTATGCCAACAGCATCCCATCCGTTTTGCCTTATTGTTAATCAAAGTCAAAATTGCTTTATTCGCAAAATGTTTGATGCTTGCAGGAATTTGACTTTGCAAGTTGTAAGTTAAAGTAAGTTGTAAGTTAAAGTTGACTGGTATTTAGCAGACTCTTTTCTCCCAATCGGAGACGACCAACTGTCAGTGACGTTACCGCGATGCTCCACCACGCCCACTTTGTGATCTGCTGCAATGGGGTGGGAGCATTAGCAACGATGCGGGATGGGCAGTGGGGGTGGGAGCATTAGCAACGATGCGGGATGGGCAGTGGGGGTGGGAGCATTAGCAACGATGCGGGATGGGCAGTGGGGGTGGGAGCTAGGATAGGTAGTTTACAAGAGCCACGCGGGAAACGGTTCATGTCTGTTGGTCCTGGTCTTGTTGGAGCGGAACCCGCAGTGGAGATTTGCTGATTAGGCAGTGAGCCAGGTGTGATGGTGGGTCTGTCGCTATCCTGCCCATTTCCTGTGTCTGGTGTCATGCAGAACACTCATGGGTAGCTTGGATGTTTGCATAATGTGTTTGAGTTTGGTGTAGACAGAGAGGATGTATATAGTATATAAGTATATATACTCTGAGGGAAATTTGGTCTCACTAATCACGGCGCAGTGAGCTGCCTGCATCAACAGCGGCACTCGGGGAGCAGTGAGGGGTTAGGTGCCTTGCCTACTGGTTGGGTTCGAACCGGTAACCCTCCGGTTACAGGTCCGAAGTGCTAACCAGTAGGCCACGGCTGCCCCCTTGTGGTGTGTGTGGTGTACTACACAGTGGTGGTGGAGGAAGTGAGGGTAGAACTGGCTGGGAAATTTCGAGGCGATAATCATCTTTCAGAGAAATCTGTGAAAGAGCATCCTTTGGTGAGCTCACTCGATGATGATGAGTAAACATGGTACCCAGAAACTTTGTCTTGTCTATGTAACGGAGGCAAACTGAGCTAGCATGCTAGTTGCGCGTGTAAATCCTCACACCCCTAACCTTAAGAACGCTTCTAACCGCTGAGTTGGAAGCCTGTGCTTTTAGCTCAGTGGTTAGAGCGTTCGACTCTCACTCCCGTGTGTTGAGGTGGCGGGTTCGAGGGCCGTGAGCGGTGGACGAACCGACCTCTGTTATATCTACATAGCTTCGGGTTCATTTTATATACACCATACCGCCAGCTGTGACCCCTGGTAGGTCAACTCATCATGGACCATGATGAGGCCAAGGGTGGTGATCTCATCACCAGCAAACCTGACCAGCTTGATGGAGGTGCAGCTTGAGGTGCAGTCATTGGTGGATGGAGAATACATATATGGGGAGAGATTGACATTTAGTCATTTAGCTGACACTTTTATTCAGAGCAATCATGGTACGATCAAGGTACATTGCCAATAGGATATTGGACCTTGAAAAAAGTACTAATTACATAGAATAGAATAGATTTTCAAGCAGTCATGGGAGGGAGAAGATGGATAGTTAGTGCTAGATTTAGCAAGTCCAGCTGTTTATAATGCTGAGAGAGGTAGGCTACATTCTGAAGAGTTGTGTCTTTAAGAGAATTTTAAAGATAGAGAGGGATGCCCCTGCTCTGTTAGGAACGGCTAGAGCATTCAACCAACGGGGAACAACGGATAAGAAAAGTTTGGATTGTCATGAGTGTACGAGTGGCAGAGCCAGGCGGCGTTAATTGGAGATTACCCTCAGATGGAGCACAGTATCTGTAACTCCTTGGGTGCACTTCAAATTGGGGATTGGTTTGGTATTGAACTCTGTACTGAGGTCTATGTACAGAGCGCTAACATAGGTGCTGGATATGACCAAGTGTAGTGTAGTGGAGGGTGAGGTTTACAACATTGTCCACAGAGTCATTTGGCTCTGTAGGCGACGATAGAGGGCCCAGAGGGGTGTCTGTGATTGGTTTGTGTAATGACAAGATGTGACTTTGGAAGCAACGTGAGCGTCAGAGCAATGAGCCTGTGGTGATTCAGGCATTTTATTTTGTCCTTCCTTGGAACTGGAATGATGATGGATACATCGAAACAGGGCGGGACATGGAGATAGACTAATTGGAAACGCATGCAAACACAGCTAGCTGGCACAGAGCTTCAGGGCGGCTGGCGAGATCCCAACATTGTGCAGAGCTCAAGTACATCCTTCTGTGTGAAAGTGAGAGAGGATGGGGGAACAAACGTGACACTTTGGCCTTACACTTAGACCGTTTCCGTTCCTGTTCGCGAAACCAACATTTGAACCGTTCTAAGCATTTCAACCAAACAGAAACCGTTTCAAACTAACACTTTGGTTCGAAGCTGGAACCAAAAGATAACCAAACATGAGTTGCCATAAGTAAACAAAACTAGTTGCCATAAGTAAACAAAACTAGTCAACTAGCACTACACTGCAGACATTTTACGCAGCTAATTTCTGAAAATGCGGCTTGGTTCACTAGATACCACCAAGATTCAAAGAATTATGAACGGAACTGTTTCAAGAACACGTTCTCTGTTGGTCGAAATATGCCCTCTGAGCAAGGGCCTGTGCCCCTGAAAACTTGCAAAGGTGGTGTATCATTGAAAATTTCGGGAGCAAGATCTGGTGTGGTATGCCTTTTTTAGAGACAGCTGTGTCACTGAGACTTGGATCACACTCCAGCCTGACTTTGCACTATTCCTGGGCAGGCACCAAACTGCCTTCTTGAGCTTCTGTTTAACCAGGCTGCATTAGGAGGTAATTTGTTCCGGCCGCCATAAGACTACACAACGGACCTGTTTGAAGTGCATTAATTGTTTACTACTAGTAATAGTAGCTGGTTTTGTGACTCTTTATTTGATTAACTGTTGTCATCAGGGTTGTTATGAGTGTATTGCAGTGAGAATGCTTGTTGGTAGACAACACACTGCTGCTGGACATCTGAATTTCCCCGGCAGGGATGAATAAAAGTATCTATCTATCTATCTATCTATCTATCTACATCACCCTCCTTGTGTGTGTTCTTTGTGACATACCCGAGTACGCTGAGCTTTTTAGAGAACCAGGGCTTGTGTTTTTTTTTATCCTGGGATGGTTTCAGTTGGGAGGTGGATGTCCTGACAGAGGTCCAGTAATGAAAAATGAAAGCAGTGTCCAGAGGGGATATGGGCTTTTCGACCAAGTTTAAATTGTCTGACAAAGCAGAGTGAAGCATCTTATTTTCCATGTTTTCATTGATGATGCTGATTGTTCTTAGATTTGACTGATCTAGAATGGTTTTGCTGACTTACTATAAGTTCATAACACACAGTGCTTTCGGTTGTTGCAGATTCTCCAGGAGCGAGGGTCACGAATGTGAGTTAAGGGACACCCACACCTGTCCCATTGACCCAGGAGGCCTCGTGTCTCTCCCCAGCTACAACCTTCAAACACAACCTTCTCTCCGCTGCCAGAGGGCCTGCTGGCTCACCAGGGTCACGGATCACCAGGGCAGCGCTCTGTCTAGCTGACTGTATCAAATGCTCCTGGAAAGGTTATATTCAGTTGGATTTGGGAGCCCTTGATGTTGTACTGAACTTGCTCTCACAGGCAACCAAAAAACCCACCAACATACCACCCTGCCAAACACACCAAAAATCCACCAACATACCACCCAGCCAAACACACCAAAAATCCACCAAAACAATAGGTATAATGTATTTTGCTACTCTGTAATACAGGCTGTATAACTGTAATACACATCTGTACGCAAATTTAACAGTTCACAGTGACAGTGATTGCCTGTTTGCATATGTCCCATTAGTTACCCTTGTCGTGTGTATGTTCACATGAGAAAGAAGAGCTAATGAGTTGTGGGTGTATTTGCTGGCCTCCCCTTGTGTAAGTCCTGGCTTGGCAAAACCACAAAATAAATCAAATACAGGTTGTCAGCTACAGTAAGAAAGACAGCACTTAGTGGAAATAATTATATTTATTTTAATAGTTTGTCCCGTAATCAGATCAATGTGTAAAGGGAAGTATTGAACATTGTGTCAGAACAATACAGTAACATGATTGTTATGTGACGCTAACGACTTCTTGCACTGTAACCACTGCTTTCCCAGCATCAGCTTGGTGTTCTTAGTAGCCAGTCTTATGTCATATTTAAGTAATTACACTGTATTCATTCCTACTTACCAGAAATTCTGTAATCCAGGAATTCATCATAAACTTGTTGCAGTTGCAATAGATGTCCTGTAAAGTATGTGACTTGGTGTCTACCGAAGCTCAGGACGCTTCAGGCAGCAAGGCGGAGAGGAGATTCGAAATGATTGGTTGAAACTGAGTTGAAAATTGGTCATAGAACCATGATCTAGTCCTCCTTGCAGCCGTGTGACTGAATATCAGGAATGTAAGAGGTTTCACACAAATGAAGTGTTTCACACAAAACAGAAGAAATACCACCTTACTGCTACCTGACAATGCTGAATACAACAAATCTATCAGATCACTGCACACACACACACAAGATCATTGTAAGATCATCAAATGCACTCGTTTTGCCAATCTCCCTATTCTCTGAAGACAGATCAGATCATTTGGCTTTTGATATTTAGGGGCATGATCTGTTATTTCTGTATTATCAGCAATGAGGTGTCTGAATCTTGTATGGCAGGGTTACCAGAAACAGCTTAACCACTAGGGAACCCTGAGCATTGTCATCTGATCACATTAGTGAAAACTCTGTAGTCAGTGATCATATAGGGATTGGTACTGGGATACTTGGATTAAGAATTTAAATGTTCCTTTGATGGCTGTTAATAGTAAGTTAACTCCTGTAGACTTTGCAGTTGATTCTCTGCATAAATTCTGTCTTATTGAGTGGAGCTATTTCTAACACATGTTGTGCAAGTAAGTATTTAATTTACTGAATGCAAAAATAATACATTTGAAATGTTTGAATCATCACTGTATGCTGATCAATGTAAATTTGTATTGCTTTGTATTTCCTTTTTATATTATTAACATTAAATCATACCTTTTTGAAAGGTAAACTGTTCATTTAACTCACAAATATGCACAAATTTAACAACTGCACTGTGATGAAATAAAAGTCTGTGTGGTACTGAATGACCGGTGCACTTTCCTCTAGTCTGGAAAAAAGATGCATGACTCATAGACACAATTTGACCAGTGAGTTCTCTGTACACTGGGATTGCCACAACAACCTCTTTCCTGAGGACAGGGGAGAAACAATAAATGTCAGCTTGGTGTCTGCCAAGGGTGGAGCAAAGCATTTGAACAAGAGTCTTTACTGGAAGAGACAGGAAGCATATAGCTTTTGATCAAGTGCATCACAATGCCTGGCCAAAACTCTGGGAGGGACACTGCCAACTTCGTCCCATCACATGAAAAACAATTACAGACAGTATACTTGTATTAAAGCTTGAGACATATTAAAAGAAAATTACTTGTCATGCGGAATATTTCATTACATTTTTTAAATTACGCAGTCAGCTAAATAATGCTTCTGTGATACTCTAGGCCACTAGGCTATATAATTCCCCTTACGGGATCAAAAGAGTATATATACTTGTACTTATACACTTTGCTAGCACTGTTTTTTCTTTCTTTTTGCCTTCAAAACTGCCTTCATTATTCATGGCATAGATTCAGCAAGGAGCTGGAAATTCCTTTTCCAAAAAAACCCTGTATTTTTGTCCATATTGACATGATAGCATCACGCAGTTGCTGCAGATTGGTCGACTGCACATCCATGATGCAAATGTCCCATTCCACCACATCCCAAAAACATGCTCTATTGGATTGAGATCTGGTGACTGTGAAGGCCATTTGAGTACACTCCAAGAAACCAGTTTGAGATAACTCAAGCTTTGTGTGTGCGTTATCCTTCTGGAAGTAGCCATCAGAAAAAAGGTACACTGCTACGGTCATGGTCAGAAACAATATTCCATAGGCTGTGGCATATAAATAATAACAAGTTGTACACGATACACAACCTCGCTGAGCTTCTCTAAAAAATTTGAATATCGTGGAAAAGTTCATTTCAAGTTATTTCATATATTCCACATACAGTGTGTAAAGTCCGGAAAGTATTCACAGCGCTTCACTTTTTCCACGTTTTGTTATGTTACAGACTGATCTTAAAATTGATTCATTTTTTTTTCATCAATCTACGTACAATACTCCAACACCAGACCCTTTGCTATGGTGCTTGTAATTAAGCTCTGAATCCTACTTCTATGGTCCTTGAGATGCTTCTACAACTTGATTGGAGTCCACCTGTACCTAAATTAATCATTAGGAAATTATTATTAGGAAATTATTAGGAAAGGCACACATCTCTTTATATCAGGTCTCACAGTTGATGGTGTATGTCAGAGTAAAAAAAACACAAGGTCGAGAGTCTGTAGACCTGCAAGACAGGGTTGTGTGAAGACACAGATCTGGGGAAGGACACAAGAAACAGTAGCCTCCATCATTCTCAAATGGAAAAGTTCGGAACAACCAACAGTCTTCCTACTGTAGATCTGGTCGCTCAGTCAAACTGAGTAATCCGGGACGAAGGGCCTTGGTCAGAAAGGTAACTATGGTCACTATAAAGGAGTTCCTTTGAGTGGATGAGAGAAGCGTAAAGAAGGACAAACATCAGTGCAGCTCAGTGCCTGGTTTCTTCCACACACACCATTGGGAATTGTGGCCAAATAAATGGAATGGACTTAGCCCCAAATATTTTTCTGAAATGCTTCCCCAATATACACCTGGTAGAGAACTTAGATCTACTGGAACTTGTCAATTAATAGTCCCCAGGGTTAAAACCAGGCAAGGAGAAATGGCCTTTAGCTATTATGCCACACAGCGCTGGAATCAGCTTCCAATATATATTAGATTTTCCCCAACACTGGAGTGTTTTAAAAAGAAACTAAAAACGTAACTTTTTCATTCTGCATTTATTGATTAATTTCTTTATTTTGTTTCTTTGTTTCGTTTATTTATTTATTGATTTATTTTTTATTGACTTATTTTTTTTACCTCCTATTCATTCAGTCTTATTTTCCCCCTTGATCTATTTTATTATTTTATTGTATTAATTACAATTATTATTACTGTTATTCTTTTTTTTCTTTTAAGCACATTGAGTGACATTCTTTGTATGATAGTGTGCTATAAAATAAACTTGAACTTGAACAAATAGTTAAGTCTTCATTTCATCAGACCAGATGATTTTACTTCTCATGGTCTTAGAGTCGTTCAGGTAACCTGACTCGCCAGATGAATTTCGTTCAGCCTAGCTCCACTCACATCCATCTGGGATCGCTTCCATTGGGAGTGATTTCTGCACCAGATTTTATGGTAGAGCCAATCAGGACGCAGGGCGGGAGTTTCATAGATGTGACGTAGCAGAGAAGCGACTGTGATGCTGCTATTGGGGGCGCTGTAGCACAGCAGGCTACAGCGCTCGTGCCATGAACGGGTCCGAGTGCCCACGGGGACCCAGGTTCAAATCCGGCCTGTGGTCATTTCCCGATCCCACCCCATCTCTCTCTCCCACTCACTTCCTGTCTCTCTCTACTATCCTATATAAATAAAGGCAAAAAAGCCCAAAAAATATACTTAAAAAAAAAAAAAAAAAAAAAAAAATATTATTTTTTATTGCTATTTCATCCATGTTGTCCAATCTACCCAATATTTTTTCGTTAAAAAGAAAAAATCAGAGAACGGCTCTGAAGACTTTTTTTTGGTCACGTCAATACAGATGACGGACAAGTGGCTTATCCAATCATACGCAAAGATTTTTGATAAGGCCCAGCCTTCTGAAACACCTCTCCAATGGAGTAATGTCTGCATGTATGTCTGGAACATGTGAAGAAATTGACAATAAAGCTGACTTTGACTTTGTAATCCCAGATGGATGAGTGGAACTAGGCGGAACGAAATTCATCTGGCGAGACTCAGGTTAACGTTCAGGTGCTTTTTGGGAAACTCCCGGCAAAAAATGGCTTCCATCTGTCCACTTTACCATAAAGGCCTGATTGGTGGAGTGATGCACTGATGTTTCTCTCTCTCTCTCTCTCATTAAGTTATGTGCAAGCAGAAGCAGTATCCATACGCTATCGTTACTGTTGGGTTGTCGAGGTTAGCACACTATGTTACAGCTACTTGTCAAAAACAAGTTCTTGTGCAAGGCAAGTATAACTATAGGCTATTTGTTTTACTGACTCCGATACAGAATGTTTGCTCAACAACCCCCTATGTTTTATTCTCGATTTAAAGGAAAAGTACTACACTACCCAACATCCTAGCATGTAAAAGCTGGTAAAAGCAGAGCCTTTTGCCCCGTTCTACTTGTCTGTTCAAGTCATTTTCCAAGCTGTTTTCGGTTCAAACTTGCAAAGGAAACGCCCAGGGAACGCCCTCTGAAGCTGACTCGTCAACTCGGTCGAACCCAGAGTCGAGTTTTTTTACTCGAAATGATATGCTGTATGATTATGAGTCACGTCGTACTGTTGTAGCTGATTACGAAGATAAAAGAACCCTATATAACCTTATAGAAGGCAAACCGCAGGAAAACGAGATAAATTAACAGCTAACAACTAAGAAATTAAGAAATCTGCACAGAAAGAAACCTAGAAGTGCATAGTATTAACACAGTTAGACGGTTAACAAAGAATTTTGGAATTGGTCAGGTTTTTTTGTACCCTGGAAATCCAGAGTTCTCGCGAGAGCACAATGGAATTGTCTCTGCGAGACACTCTAGCAATGAGCCATCCCCCATTCTAAAAAATTACAACCCATTCCCCCTTGACTTTGACTGACTTGATTTAACTGTTCCCACCCCCCCTTCCCAACTCTATCCTTAACTTAACCCTCTATTGCATGAATTATCACCTATACTTTAAAATGTTTAATAAAAATGGTTTAAATAATGAAAATGGGAAATTAAAGGGGGATAACTAAATTTGTCTCTTTCACCTGGTTGTCGTTGAAAAATCGAAGATTTGATTGTGGTTTCTGCAAGCTCACTATGGATTATAAGTCAAAAGTTGAATGAACGAGTACTTACGTCCTTTCGATTTATTACAGGTTGGGTCGTTGTTGCCCACAACACACTAGCTTTCTGCTAATGAATGACGTCATTGACGCATTTGAAAGGCTTTTTAGAACAATTAAGTGACTCAAAAAATATAATACTCAGCGGTGTGTATTTTCTCTGTCCCCTTTTTCGCATGTAACATTCAAATTTCTGGGCAAAAAATTATATCCCGAGAAAAGTGGATTTGAACCAGAACAGGAACTGCAACCAGTTCAGAAACCGGAAGTTTCCCGAGAGTGGCGGTTCTCCCCATAGACATAATATACATAGATAGACGCCGCATCGACTGCTACTCCTTACTAGCGCTGACAAGACGTGGGGCCGCCATCTTGGATCGGTCATCCACTCCACTCAGTGTAATCTCTTTGGCTGGTGCAATGAGCTGTCAGCGCATACCTCACTGAATACTGAACAGATTTATTTTCACACAGTTTTGTTTGCTGCAAAGGTCTACATGTAGCTATGATACAGGCCACATTGTTCGAAAATACAAAATACAACCAATAGTACGGTAATGTTAAATCTTACTTGTGAAAAGTAAATCCCCCGAGTATGGTCCGCCGATTTGAGCAGGAACATGCTGCACAGTGCTGTCATCTTGTGTTTTCTGCTGCAACGCGATGAGTATGACCGGTCCAAGATGGCGGCCGCATTTCTTGTTTCCAGCAGCCAATGCGGCGTCTATGTATATTATGTCTATGGTTCTCCCCTTATTAGACATTCTCTGGCTGAATCCATGTTGCGCCTCCATCTTTGAAATACATTCACCAACGAGGGACATTCCTGGAAATTCGAGCTCCGCCTTTCGCGCTTGTAAGCAACACTCAATAGAGTGGTGAAGTCCCGCCCCTTCTACTTCCGGTCCATGGGACCTATCTTTCAAAAAATTATGAACGGGAGTTAATGGAGAGATAACAATTATTTTTTGGTCCAGTTTGAATTGTGCCACAAATTTCACATATGATGTGTGTGAATTTAAAAGATAATTTTTCACGTCAAGAAAGTACTGTTGTTCGATAGACTTCAAAAGTTATGTTGGTTTTGTGCGAATCCACTCAGTGGACTACATCTCTCGTCTCGAACGATGTACGTCACCAACGTAATGAAACGAAAAGAGCTGTTATGCTAGTTAACGGTTGCATCTTGCTGCCTGCTATGTCACTTAACAGTATGTAATGTACAGTCTATGGACGAATACAACTTACCTGATGTGTTTAATCCTCTGACTCATGGTATTTTCTTCGGCAAGGAAAGCCCAGTTAAGACCTGTTGCTGGTATGCTTGTACAATATAATGTGGCTGTGAATGAGCTAACATCACTAGCGCGACTGGTGGGTTTGTAGTCGTTGGAATTACGATCTTTCACAATGTTGTAATTCAATAGTTACGAAACAAACTGCAAATGTCTTTAGATGAAAAATTGTCTTTAAAATTGACAAACATCATATGGGTAATTCAAGGCACAAGTCAACCGGGACCAGAAAATAATTTCTTTTTCGCCATAGACTGCCGTTCAAATTTTTTTGAAAGATAGGTCCCATGGAGGCAAACGGAAGGGGCGGGACTTCACCACTCTATTGCCTGATTAGTCTACTCGCGAATGCCGGCAGATTTGAAAGTCTGTTGAAGATGGAGGATTACACCTATTCTCGAGGACATGAAAAGGAGTCGCCAAGGAAGCGAAAAAGAGAATTACAACGACAACGTGACAGGAAAAAACAACAGACCAAGTCAATATTGGAGTGGCTTTTCCAAGATGGAAAGAGCTCGGAGCAAGGATTTAAAAAGGGACGCCGAAGTTGCCTGCTTTCTTCTCGACAGGTAATTCGGCCTATTCGTGTAAACCTATACAGTCTATGGTGTAAATTCGAAGTTTTATAGTTGCTTGGCTAACTATAGCACTGGCACTGTAAATTGTAGTTATTTTTTTATTGCTTTTGCTTTGTAGCCTAAATGTACCCTAATCTGATAGCCAATTCCAAGGGTGACGTTCACATCCTGAGGCCTGTCCTGTAGTCTTATTAATTGTAGACGTAGCCTAGGCCTACTACTAAATTGTCTGAAGGGAAAGTTTTTCACCGTATGAGTGTAGCCTACACCTCAGAATGGGGGAAGGGTAGACTAGTCCATTACACTTGTTAATGGAGCAAGGTAGACCAGCCAGCCCATTGAGACTGATCAATGAGGGTCAAAGTCATTATCATGAACAATAAAATACGGACAGAACTGCTTTGATTGAACTTTAGTCAATGCATCTACCAAAATAAATCTTTCTTCACGGTCATAAAATGAATGCACTTTGTTTGTGGTTTAAGTGAGACATTCTAACATGTACTGCTCTGTTTTGTCCAGCTATGAGAGAGAACTGAGAGCAGTCACATCAACACCAATGAAGGGGAAGCCATCTAGTATTAACTACTCCAGAAGTGTCCAGCATTTCTAGTGGGACAGACAGGTCAGTCACTGCATGAAAACAATTGTGTTAATTCTATGTGATTGTTGTTTGATAATAACTGAAAGTATATTTTTAATAACTTGGTGTTTACCATTTTATGTACTGTCATATGTTGTGAAACGCTCTGCTTATTCATTTCAGATGAGCATCTTGGCGCAATTGCAGAAGCCCCTGAAATTGAGAACCTTGAACAGAAGTAACCCATCAATGCTCATAACAGTCCCGGCGTCATGGGGGGGCTTTGGGGGGCCAGGCCCGTCCTGGAAGTCATCTGTGCCCGCCCTGGACGAGCTTGGCTGCACCAACCAACCCCAATCCCATAGATTGATTTTGAACACTTATTAAATGTAGGCCTATATTATATGTTTGTCACTCTAGCAAGTAGCAAATAAAACTTGTAAAATTTGTATTATTCCGTAGCTAATCAATCAGTTACATTAGGTAAGCCCATCACCTAAATGGAGAGGTTACGTGGCGCAGTCTACTTCATTTCTGCACTAACCCCTGTCATCCGATGACAAATATGTCTTATCGGCTCGCAGGTAGGCTATATCTCATATCGTAGTTAGTAGAAGTAGGCCTAGTAGTTTCTTTTTTTGTTTGTTTTTTACTGTTTTTTTCTTCTGACCTAGTCGGAGAACAGGGAGCTTGTTACCACTCCAGGGCCAAAGTTATCCTTAACTTCGGGGCTAACTGCCTAACACTCTATCTGAAAGTGGTTAGCAAATGAACGAGGATTTTGGTTTTATCTGCGGATTTATTTTTGCATTATTTTGAATATGACTAGCTCCAGTCTCAACAGCACGTCTACTTTTTTCCCATACGCATCTCAGTTCTAACACACATATCCCCTCTCGCTTTCTCTCTCTCCATCCCTGCGCACAGGGCTCTCTTAAATGAGCTGCACCATTTTACAACAATTGCATCTATATTTTCATATTAGAATGTTTTGTCAAGTGTAAGCTTAAACTACCGTGATCAATTTAAGTTCCCGTGCCCCCCTGGAAAGGTGTAATGCCCGTCCGTGAATTTGTGTATGCCGCCAGGTCTGGCTCATAATGTCTATACCCTAACCCTACATGACATTCTCTATTGTATATTGTCATGATATAAACATTTATATATATATATTTTTTAGCAAGCCTACATGACATGAGCATCGTGGAGGAGGATGTGGACGAAATTCAATGGTCTTGTTATGTGATGTACGCGCATGCCTTCATTGTACCTTATGTAACCTTGCCTGTAACTCAGTCTAGGCAAAATAGCACTATACAGGTTAATAACAATATGTTGAACTGTAAAATGGTGTGTATGTGACACTGTATGTCTTCCACAGGATCAGCTTTCCAGGAGACTGCAAATTTAGAATGATGGCCCATGTTGCTTCAAAGGCACCATACAAAAAGGAAGGGTTCATGTGTAAATACCATAATTTGTTAATTTCTGTAAATAAATATATTGCAAATAACATTATGACCATGTTACTGTCATTTGGTGTTTCAAAATGGTAAATTACCACAGCTCCTTTTTTAAATTATCAGTGTGTGGATGTAATGTATAAGAGTACAGCATGAACAGTCTATCAATTATAAAAAAAGTTTTTATTTTCATGAAAGCAAAATATAACGATGTACCAGTGTAAAAGAAATTAAATACAGTTTTAAAAGGACCAGGCAGTACAAGAACACTAATACAAAACTATTTACAATAACACAACATTATAGGAAGGTGATTTAAATTCCAGAGATGTCCCTGAGTGTCAGGGAATTTATCCCTTATCCTACACACACAGCAACTTGGGATCACTCTTCTATTACCCTGTCCTAGAGACCCATGCTGCCAGAAAATGAAATGTCTGTAGGTAGCATATCTGAACTCTATTGTCATCACCTGGCTCTCTTACATGGCCTAATGCTGTGATGTCCTCCCTGTACTGCCTGTGAATCTGGAGAAAACCTTCATCTAGGCCAGTGTTTCCCAAACTTTTTTCCTGGGGACCCACTTTTTAAAAATGACAGACCATCGCGACCCATTTCACCACCAATATTGTTTTAGGCCACAGGTTCTCCAACTTTTCTGTGCCTTCCCCAACCATACATTGCTATAGCCTAGGATCTAGATAGATAGATCCTACTTTGAACACGGTTGTGTTGCATTTTGAGCACCATCAGCGTGAAAAGTTGGAAATGACTACAGAAAAGATTGGGGAAATTCTCGGATGTTGCGCAGTCGTCATTCGTCAGCAAGCTGTCCCTGTATTTCTAAAAAAATGTTGTAGGCTACATTGCGTTGCAGACAAATGGGTTCATAACACTGTGGACGTCAATTCTGATGTAAACAGCAAATAACTCAAGTCGTTATATTGTATTGTTGTATTATATTATATTGTATAGTCGTTATATCAGAACCAGAGGCTTTTGCGCAATAGCCGGAAGAATGCACCTTTACTTTGGAGTAAACGAGGTAGAAAACGAGAGGAATAGTGTTTAAAATGTCCATTTAAATTGTAGCCTAATATAATGCACTGTTGTGCATTTTAAATCAGAAATAAGAATGTGAGGAGGTTGCTAACTTTAAAGATTGCATCTAAAATCGAAATTTGATTGGCCTTGACCAGTCTATGGATGTCTGCTTTAGTTGACAGCATGGTCACAAGATTTTAATCGGTAAAGTTATCTGTGGTATCTGTTAATGTTCGTGCAAATAGGCGGATTCATGTCCCTTGTAGTTTGCAACTGCGAGGTACATGGCAGGCGCCCCACAGAACGGTTTCATTTTGAGAGGTATCCATGCTCTGGCACCCCCTCTGCTCTGCGATGCGTTCGTCCCCCAGTTTCATGCGCCAGTTTCATGAGCTTTTATGACAAAACCGTGACTGTGGTAGTTAACAAACTACATCCTAATAGAAAACTGTTAGCCTTCCTGGTATCAAATGACAAATGGTATCAGTTAGGCCTATAACACAACATAAATTGTGCTGGCGACCCAAATAAAATCTCCTGTGACCCACCCGTGGGTCGCGACCCAGACTTTGGGAAACACTGATCTAGGCAGTACTGTGTGAAGTGAGGCAGAAGGCTCACACAGGTGGCAGGGTTTTGTCCACAGCATTTTCTCTCCCGATCGGTTGCCATGTCTCTGCAGTGTGTACAAGTACACCAAGGCATCCCTGGTACAGGTGGGGGGATGACATGTCTGCACTGATGCATCATCAATGCATCAAACACCAGACCTGGCTGCCTCACTAGCAACTGTGTGGTGAGGTCCCTGTGCTCTTGCAGGCTCATTCCATCCACAAGTCTCTGAAGAAATAAGACACAAGAAATAAGATCTGATAGGCTTGTTTAGGTAGCAAAGTTAGATTGTTAGCAGAGTAGTAGTACAGAACATGAACAACATATAAATCTCAATTGAAAGTGTAAACATAAATACATGTCTGGGCAGCCAACAGTGGGCATATGCATTGTAACACAGGATTTGTTTTTTTTTTAAATCAGAGTCCAGTGTGTAGCTGTGATACTTTGGTAGTCCAAAAAGTAGCTGGGTGGCTATAGTAAATGCTTAAGCTTACAGTAAGAATAGTAAAATAACATTGTAAAACAGAAGATTTTTTTTTAATCAGTCAGGTGTGATACTTCAGTAGTCCAACAAGTAGGGTGGCTATAGTAAATGCTTAAGCTTACAGTAACAATAGTAAAATAACATTGTAAAACAGGAGAATGTTTTTTTTTTTTTAACCCTTAAAGGTGTAGGTTTTTGAACGTTCTAAGTTCCGCAACAATTGAAGGTTCTAAAATTCTATGTTGAATTCAATGAACCCAGATATTCTTTAGAACGTTCATTTCTCAACATTCCTGTGACCGTACTCCTTTAAGGGTTAATCAGAGTTCTGTATCAGACTCTCTGTGTCTAGTGACGTTTACGACCTTAGTGGGACTTCTGGCACTGGGAGGAGGAAGCTAGTTTCTCGAAGTCCGGGCAGTAGGAGCTGGTTGCAATCCTCAAGCAGGCCAACAGGTGGTCATCTGTCATTGTGCATCTGTACTTTGTCTTGATGATTTTCATGTGAGAGAAAGCAGACCAACAGGTGGTCATCTGTCATTGTGCATCTGTACTTTGTCTTGATGATTTTCATGTGAGAGAAAGCAGACTTACACATATAGGTTGATCCGAAAAGTGCTGTCAAACTCAGTGCACATCTTTTTAGGTTGTGATGCTTCCCTTCCAGCAGTAGATTCCAGAACTCTCCATTCTTGCCATGTGTTGCCCTGGATTTGATTTCAATGTCATTTTGCAAAGTGAGAATCTCATTCTCAACAGCAGAGCTCTCCAGGTGGAACAGTGATTCTAATTGGCAGGCAATACCATCCACATCGATATCTGAAATGAATGGAAAAGACATATAGCTGGCAACAGGCTCGGATGCAAAGTCATTAAAGCGCCTCTCAAATTCTGACAAGATCGTCTGGACTTGCTCCTCATAACGTGCACTGTCGCGCTGCACAAAATCTTTGCCCTGACGCTGAAGTTCTGCCTGCATGTGAGGAAAGTTCCGCAGGTCACAGTGTTGCAGCCTATTTGACATCAGTTGTAGCTTGTGTTCACTGAACTGATCATATTGATTATACGTTTGTCCTTACCCTGCAGCTCTAAATTGAGATCATTGAGCAGGTCAGTGAGATCTGTCAGGAACGCTACATCCAAAAGCCACTGGTCGTCTTCTAGTTGCGCATATTCTGCATGTTTTGACAGCTTCAAAAAGTCTTTGATTTCAGGCAGCAATTCAGAGAACCTCGCAAGAAATTTACCTCTGCTTAGCCACCTAACATCTGTGTGCAGCAATAGGTCTGTATGTTCTGCACCGGTCTCCTCCAAATGTGCACGGAATAACCTTCTCTGCAGGCTCCTGGCCCGAACGGAGCACACAATCTTCATGGCAACATCCATCACTTCTTTCATGTTTAAAATCTTCGCACACAATGCTTGCTGGTGAATAATACAGTGGTAATTAAGGAAGTCGGGGAAAGATTCACTTTGCTTGCACAACGCGATAAACCCGCTAGTGCTGCCTACCATCGCTGGAGCGCCGTCAGTTGTGATAGAGACGAGTTTGAAGAGAGGCAGTTTGCTCTTGTTGACGAATTCCATGAAAGCTTGGAAAATATCTTCGCCTCTAGTGTGTCCTTTTAATGGCAAAATGGCTAGTAGCTCTTACTTTGCTCCCATGTCTCCAAAAACCATTCTGATGAAGACACATAGCTGAGCCACATCCATAATGTCAGTCGACTCGTCAAATTGGAGTAAAAAACACTCACATTCGTCAATGTCCTTTCTCAACTGCTCTTCAACATCCTCTGCCATTCCTTCACATCGTCGTGTAACAGTGTTCCGGGATAATTGTATGTCCTTAATTGAAGCCACAATATCACTTTTGTTCTTGAAGTCACAAAAGAGAGCATCTGCAGCCTCGATGAACGCCTCTTTCACAATCTCGCCGTCCTTGAAAGATTTCTTGTGTTTAGCAAGAACATGACTGATGCGATAAGATGCTACAGTTGCAGCCTTACCCTTAGTGTTGGGCCTGGTGAAAATCGACTGTTGTGCTGCTAACTGACCCTTCAATTCACAGACTTTTCGGGTGCGCAGAGCTGAATTAGCCGGGAAATCTGTATCGTAGGCTAGCTTTTGTGCATCGTTTTGAAGTGCCGCTCCAAATTGCCCTTTTTCGGTAAAGCCACACTGGCATTGCAGATGAGACAGATGGACTTCGAATTTGAATAAACAAAAAAGTAATCCTCCTCCCACTCTGAATGAAAATGATAGGTTTTTGATTTTTTTGTTTCTGCCTTTGCTGTATTTCACCATATAACGTTAACGTTAACTTCTCCACTGTGATAGAATCTTTTGATACCTAGTAACGCAAGGCGTTACTTAGTAACGAAGAGTCCTTAGAAACAGTAAGTGCGCGTGCCATTAAAATGAGAGCATGACAGGGATTTTATTCTATTTTACTTAGGAATTGATACAATTCTACGAGTCTATGGCAGTTCCTGTGATGAACATTGTGTTATATTTTATTTAGGGAGTTTTATTTTATTTTACAAGTCTACACAATATTCAATACACAATACACAATATTCTCGCGATCGACTCAAACTCAGTGTGCGATCGACAGGTCGACCGCGATCAACTGGTTGGGCACCCATGGCCTACTCTGTCATTTTTCAAGTGTTTACACAAAATGATGAAGAATACATATTGAGAACATATTGTGTAACATTTTCTATACACCATAACGTAATCATATGTGTCGTGATTTCACTGGCAGACAACTCACATTATGCAGTCTGCAGTTGCTAGAAATTGCTACATATACACAATGGAGATACAAACAGGGAAGCTACACCGAGCGCGTAACTGAAGTGTTCAGTTCGCAACGCGTAAAATCAATTTTAGAAGAATGGTCTATTTTTTTCTGGTGTAGTTGCAGCAGACGCAATGCAAACTAACGTGCCTGGTGCAGCTTCAGAGAAATATATGAAAAACACAAACCTCCGTTGCTTCTCTCCTTTGTCTTTGAAGTTCTTCCACTCTCTCCTCGTCATCTTTGGAGGGTCTTCCTTTTTCTTTCTTTCATCACTGAAAGGAACACTGGACGAAGTCGTAGTACTGGAAGCCATGTTAACCTTGGCATGAAACGGCCACCGTAGGAGTTAAAATGCGCTCGGCATGGGAGGGGCTAGAAAGTAATATTCAGTTGGTTGTCATATTTCGTAACACCCCCAATTATCACCACTTTTGTTCAGAAATTCTAAAACAACGATGTTTTTTAACACTTCAAAATAACAGTTACTAAACGAACCTTACATTTTTCAGTAGCCATAGATGTGTAGATTTGAACAAAATCTGGTTTGGTTCTTAACGGGAGCATTTACTGCCTGAAATATCCGCCTTGTTTACCACGCTCGGAGTTATAGTGCTGGCCTGATGGGTCGCCTATTTACACCGTTTCAACGGCACATGAACAGTTAGACCAAGAATTCTCGTCATGAAATTAAAATTCCACTGGAGCTCCAAGCGGTTGTGTACACGCAGCCTTACAACACTGTTTACAGCTCTTCGAGTCATGGTAAAATGTCATTTTTGGTACATAGCTAATGTAGATACACCTATGGTGTGGGTGGTTGCGTTTATTTAGGAGTCCGCTGTCTTGGTTTGTATAGAAATGGATATTAAGTGACACATACACGCAAGACGGTGGAAATACGGGACCGACGGTAATAGGGGTAGTTCCGAATTTCACCGCTAGATGGGAGAAGTTCTTACACAAGGTAGCTTTAAAAAATATTTTCAAGTTGTAAATATTCTTAGAGTATCCTAGTGCTATGCAATCTTATTGTAATCCTATGATATTGTAGCGTTTCACCAAGAGCCAAAGTTTCATGAACTTGTTTATTGTCACAAAGCACACAATGCAGCATGTAACACACAGCGGGCCGTGTCAGGCCCAGAACCGAAAGAGCAGAACTTTCCCGAACAGTAGCCTATATTCCCCGGGGGTTCCGCCCCCCTCTCACCAGGCTGCCAACCATGAGCGTGCCCGGGGTTATGCATAGCGCGGGCACTCCCTGATTGACAGCCGGTCACTACATTACCCCCCCGCATCAAAGTTCCTCGACCCTCCCTCAGGGAACAACAAATACACACAACACAACACAACACAACACCGCAACAACTTTAAACAAAGCCTTTCAGATGGGCTGGCGGTCTTCTTCGCCTCTGGGGCCGAGCAGGCACCGCCATGTCATGTGTGGGAGAGAGTGGCACTGGGGAGAGGGGTGAGGTGGGAATGTCCGAATGTGTGTCTGTGTGCCCATTTGTGGGCGTGTGTAGGGCCCGGTGCCCCTCCCGCTGAGTGAATGCAGGGTGAGTAGTGTCTGGGAGGGGGCTGTTAGGGGGGGTCTGTGAGGGCCTTTGTGGGAGCTGGGGGTTAGCATCTCCGTGGTAGGGGGCCAACCTGTCTCTATGTATGGCCACTCGTCTGCCACGTGGGGGTAGCTGTACTCTGTATACCACCTCCCCTAGACGCTCCAACACTCTACAGGGGCCTACCCAGTCACTGTCCAGATTAGGGCAACGACCTTTTTTTCTCTGCGGGCTGTGGACCCAAACCAGCTCCCCTGGTTCCAGGTGGCGGCCCTTGTAGTGTAGATCGTAGTTTCTGTGCTGCCTCGTCCCTGCGCCTTGCAGCTGTACGCGTGCGAAGTCGTGGGCTGTATCTAGGCGGTCCTGCAGTCTCCTGGCATACTCTCGTCCTGGGGGCACAGCTGGGGTGTCAGGAGGGAGGCCAAAGGCCATTGCTGGTGGGGTGCGGAGCTCTCTACCCAGCATGAGCAGGGCTGGTGTGCAGGCTGTAGATTCTTGGACGGCGGACCGACAGGCCATCAGCACGAGCGGGAGGCGCTTGTCCCAGTCGCGTTGATGTTTAGCAGTGATGATGGCCAGTTGCTGGATCAGGGTCCTGTTGAAGCGTTCTACTAAGCCATCGCTCTGCGGGTGTAGGGAGGTGGTGCGAGTTTTGTTTACACCCAGTCTATGACACAGGTCGGCGAATACTCATGACTCAAAGTTCCGCCCCTGGTCACTGTGTATGGTTTGGGGCGTCCCAAAACGGCAGACCATGCCCTCCAGTAGAGCTTCAGCCACAGTCTCTGCCTCCTGGTTAGGGAGGGCATAAGCCTCGGGCCACTTAGTGAAGTAGTCCATTATTGACAGCACGTACCTGTTCCCGCTGTCAGTGACCGGGAGTGGACCGACTATGTCCACCCCGACTCTTTCCATGGGTGCGCCAACTGGAAACTGTTGGAACTGTGCATGGGACTGTTCAGAGGGGCCCTTCTTTGCCGTGCAGCTGTCACACCTCCTGCAGAAGTCCCCTACATCCCTCCTGGACTGCCCCCAGTAGAAGCTCTGACGTAGGCGACGGAGAGTTTTGGTGACCCCGAAGTGACCAGCCCCCATGGCCCTATGCACTGCTTTCAGCACGGTCAGTCTCTCTGCTCTGGGGACCACCAACTGCCACCTCTGCTCTCCCGTCGCTGGATCCTTCCAGGCCTGCTGTAGCAGCCCATCAGTGAGCCGCAGGCCCTGGAACTTTGCCCACAGCCCTTTCGTCGCTGTGGAGAGCGGTGCCACCTCCTTTCATGGTGGCCGTGTCTGCATCTCCACCCACTGGAGCACTGGCTGTATGTCCATATCGGCCTCCTGCTGTTGTCTCCACTGCATCGCTGACATTTCAGTGAGCTCACAGCACACCGCCACCACGGCCCGGCTGACGATGGCTGCCTCCTGGCCCTGTAGCTCCCTGTCTCGTGTCTCCCTCCTGTCGCAGTGGCGGCACCCCTCCTCAGTGCAGGGTCGGCGGGACAGGGCGTCGGCGTTGGAATGGCGAGCTCCCGCTCTATGCACCACTTTAAAGTCATAAGACTGTAGCTCCTCCATCCAGCGTGCTACCTGGCCCTCCGGCTCTTTAAAGGACATGAGCCGCTGAAGGGCAGAGTGGTCCGTCCTGACGGTGAACGGTAGCCCACAGAGGTAGTATTTGAAGTGGAGTTAGGAGTTCTCTGCGTGTGACACAGTAACGACGTTCGTGCTTGTTAAAAGTCTTACTGTAATACGCCACCACTCTCTCTCCCTCTGGGCTTAGCTGTGCCAGCACCCCGCCCACTCCCTGGCCCCTCGCGTCACAGTCCAGGATGAACGGGAGGGAGGGGTCAGCCGGAGCCAACACGGGAGCCTCCCCCAGCGCTTTCTGTAGCGAGGTGAATGCTGTGACACTCGCCGATCCACACGAAGTCTTGGTCTTTGTGCAGTAGCCTGAACAGCGGTGCAGCCACACAGGAGAACCCCCTCACAAACCTCCTGTAATAACAGGATAAGCCAAGGAAGCTTTTCAGCTGTTGTTGGTCCGTTGGTGTGGGCCAGTCTCTGACCGCTCGTACCTTTTCATCCATTGTGCCAATGCCCTCTCTGCCCAGCCTGTGCCCAAGGAATGACACCTCTCTCTGCATGAAGTGGCACTTTTCCGGGTGGAGTTTGAGACCCGCTGCTGCTATACGCTCCAAAACATGCCGCAAAGACTGGAGAGCTGCCTGGAAAGTGGGGCCATGGGCGAGAATGTCGTCCAGGTACACCATACACTCACGCCGAGGGACTCCTGACAGCACTTTGTCCATCAATCTTTCGAATGAGGCTGGGGAGTTGCAAAGGCCAAATGGGAGAACTTTGAACTGCCAGAGGCCACGGCTTGTGCAGAAAGCAGTCTTTGGTTTGGCAGAGGGGGAGAGGGGCACCTGCCAGTATCCAGATCTTAGGTCCAGTGACGTGAACCAGGCCGAACCCGCTACCTGGTCCAGAGCCTCATCCACCCGTGGCAGGGGGTAGGAGTCCTTCCTTGTCACCCCAATGAGCCGTCTGTAGTCCACACAGAACCTCCACTGACCGTTCTTCTTTGGGACCATGATGACAGGGGCGGCCCACGGGCTGTCAGACGGCTCCACAATGCCCGCCTGCTGCATCTTCCATAACACCTTGTCTGCTGCTTCCTGGCGTGCGAGTGGGAGGCGACGTGGGCGTAACTTGATAGGCGGGCTGTCACCCGTATCTATGTCGTGCTGTATTAGGTGTGTGCGCCCCAACGTCACCTTCTTTGAATGCAAAAATGTCCTTGAAATGCGACAATAGTTGCCACAATTCTTCACCCTGTTGGGGGTCTAGATGAGAAAAGTTCCGTCGCCATACACCCCATACTGCCGACACGACACTTCCCTTCTCCATTTGGGGGAGCTGGGCTGCCAATGGTTCAGGTGCCCAGCTCTTAGGGGTCTGTATAGTGTGTGCAGGCTGTGGCACAGGTGAGGCGGCTAGGTGAGGTGAGGGGGGTAGTGGGGGAGGCGGCTGGTGTGTTCCGAGCAGCGGGGGCTGTAACATGCCTCTGCTCAGCTGTGAGTGGGGGGGTGGGGGGCTACAGGGGTCTCGAGGAGTGGGCCTCCCAGTCCCTACAACAGGGTCACTGTTGGCTTCAGCGGTGTTTGCTGACACAGTGGTTACCTGGGGTGTTGTAGGGTTGAAGCCCGGGGGGGTGGAGCCATGTTGACAGGCCGTTCCGGAAAGCACAGGGTAGCCTCTGCAAGATCCAGCCGACAGACCGTGTTCTTCAAAAAGTCCAGTCCGAGAATGCAGGGGTCCTGCACTGTTTTACCGCCCACCACAAATGTCAGTGTCCCTTTGCCTTACATGGGTGACAATTCCCCCGTCACCGTCCGCAGGTGGACTGCTGTTGGCTCCAAAACAGTTCGCCTGGGGAGCACATCGGGCCGCACTAATGTCACTGTAGAGCTGGTGTCAACCAGCGCCACACACGTTACTCCCTCCACAGTGACTGGAATGTGGCAGAGGTCCCCAATTGAAGTCCGGCCCACTACCGCAACCGCCCTCTGGCCAGCCATGCCTGAGGGTGTATGTGGGGGCTTGTGGTTCGTGGTCCGCGTTGCCCCCTCTATGTGGACCCGGGGTCGTTTCCCTGGTGCCTGGGTGCTTTTGGGCATGAGCGTACCAGGTGACCGGGTTTTCCACAGCCCCAGCACAGTCTAATAGTGTGGTCCGGGCGCTGCTGAGTGCCCAAAGAGGCTGCCCGCACTAGCTCTGTCAGTTCCGCTGCCCATGTTGGTGTTTGTGGAACCTCTGCTGCTGCTCTGACCTGGGGGCTGTTGTGTTCCTGTGTGGGCATTGTGATGTGACAACATTTCCATATCAATTCTTAACAATTGCCATTTTTTATAAGTGTGTGACACATGGACAGTCTGAATTCTGCTATTTGTCATCTACCCATGTACAAAATAATATGCCTGACGTTTTCGTGGTGTAGCTAAGGCCTGAGAGATAGACACGTAGCCTACGTGGAATGAGGGAGCCTATGGTAGAATGAGCGGGAGAAAGAGTTGGTAAGCCAGTTAGCGATAGGTTGGCCATATGTTCGAATTTAGGCCGGACATATGGATTTTAAAAGCCCTGTCCGGCGTCCGGCGCAGCCTGAAGCCAGACGCTCATTTGTTCTCCTTTTTGGAGTTGCGCTTGGCATCTAAAGTCTTTGCTCGGACGCAGCATCGTTTCACAAACTATGGATGCGAAGACTGCTGGTCATCCTGTTTGGATCTTTCCAGCGTGTGTTGCTGGCCTAGCCTAGGGAAGAAAATATCTGTCCAAGTTATAATAGCCTTCCTGTAATATCTGCCAGCAGCTTGCTTGCCAGCGTTTCCCAGTAGGCTAGGCCTACTTCGCAAAAGTTGTGATATTTTTTGAATGTCAGCGACTGCTACATAAAAAAAAAAAAAAAACGTGCGTTCATAATACGTGCGTGCTTGAGATGAAACCAGCAGTTTTCAGCAGGATCATGCGAGGAGGACCTGTCTCTTAATTAATTTAAAACAAGTCAATGGTTTTGCAATGTTTCAGTCAAGCTTTGGTTGGTTTAGATACAACTGGTATGCAAAATGTAAAGTAGTGGATTAACTTTAATTTGCTGTGCTGCATATTGGACAATAGATGCACATAGTAAATTATATAAAGTAGGCTTATTAAAATATGTAAATAGCTTAGTCTAACTTTGAAAAAAATATTGAAGGGAATCCAGTCCAGTGCACATGTCTTTGGCAAGTAGCCCTAGGCTACTACAGACACAGGTGAAGAACAGTCAGCCTCAGTAGTAAGCAAAACCAAATATGTACAGCCAGCTTCAAAAGCAAGCAGCCCAGACCCTAAAATTGGGCATTTATAGCTGTGGAGGTAATTCACGCACAATTATTTTTCTTTCGCCAAAGTATATTTGGTAACTTCTGTAGACATCCAAAATGGGGTGGGGGTTAAAATTAGTAGGGAAAAAAAACTATTTCATAAACAGTCATATATATCTTTTTAGTCTTAATTTTCATTTAGATGTCTTGAAAATGTCTTAAAAAGTCTTTAAATTTGCACTTGGAAAATGTGCAGATACCCTGAGAAAGACCGTTGGTTAGCTAGCTCATTTAAAATATCCTAAACTTTTTTTGACCCTGCCTTTAAAAGAAAATCGGAATCGAGAATCATTAGGAACCGGAATCGAAATAAGAAATCGGAATTGGAATCGTTCTAATTGAAACGATACCCAACCCTATTGATGGCATATACTCTATTTATAACCAGTATGAAAAAATCCTAATGCACTTCAGTTGCACATTCAAACGTTAATGAATCCCCATATTACATTCAAGTGCTAACGGATACCAAAACACTAACTAGCACAATAACACATAGCTTAGCACTGTATTCGTGGCCACATTACTCGCTCTTAAAAACTCTTATTCTCAGAATGAATCAGCATTTAAGTATTCAATAACTAGGTTTAAACAATAGCTCAACAAAACGAACTCTCTAAGTAGTATTACCCAGAGCCATATAAAGCAAAGATTCTAGAACAGAGCAAGATAGATCAGTTACGTCATAGGCATGAAGTACGCTCTGAGCCATAGCAGAGAGGGTTAAAGCGGAGCGAGAGGCGCAAACGTTCGACAATTTCCGCGTTCGATTATTGCAAGGGGGAGGGGGGGAAATCCCCCTTTATGCAGACCAGAGTAAACCCTCGCTGCACTAATGTCAATGGAGACTTGTGGAATTTTACCAATAAATTGGTCATTATGTCTTTCTGGATTTGTTGAGGGTTTTTTGGAAATTTTTGTCATAATCTGTAAGTGTTTGGGATCATTTCAAGCCTAAAAGTGTAATTTTTTAGCGTTCGGATTTGTGATAAAATAACTTAATATCAGACCATGCTGCTGCCAGTTAGTGTCCGGTTGTTAGCATGCTAGCTATCCTCTTAGCTAAGGTAAAATTTTAAACGGAGAAGTGTAATTTCTTTGAAATGACAACTAGCTGAATAACATTACTTACATTAGTTAAAGTGGATAGTTTATACTCAAGTGAATTTGCAACAGTATATTAAGTTTAAACGAAGTCCTTCAACTACTAGTCACTTGTTAGCGCATAGCTGTATTGCCATAGCTACTCCCATCCACTTGTATAGCATTTTAAGCTAGCGTTAGCTAGCTAGCTAGCTCGGTTCACATGACTAATTAAATTATTCATATCATGTCCTAAAGAATGATTCATTGGTATCATACATGATTATAGACAATAATACTGTGAACACAATTAGGTTTATCTTTTCTTATTGCTTATTAAGAGAGAAAGTTTATTTAGTGACATAAGGTGACACTCCCACTTATGCAGACCGGAACTGTCCCGTTTTGCTCCCATAGTAACGAATTATGTTGCTCTATCTTGCTAGTAATCAAGGATCTTTGGCCATAGACTGTAAAAAATATGGACAAAGCGTCTGTGACGTCACCCATAGATTTTCTGAAGAACGGTTATGAAGCCGTTTATGAGCATAGACAGTAAAAGAAATGGACGAACAGACTCCGTCGTTTTCAATGGGAGGGCACTGAGTCAAATAGAACGATTTTTCAGTTGGTCCCCCCAGTACTGCGCAGACTCACACTTAACTTCGTGACGTTAGCCATCGAACTGAATTAGAGTCTGTTCGTCCATTTCTTTTACTGTCTATGGTATTATCCGGCCTGTGATCTATCTTGCTCTGTTCTAGAATCTTTGATATAAAGGTAGAGTTGCGACAATGGGTGTTCAAAATTCGTTAAGGTCACGTGGTTCATGTAAACTTCAAATAGTTCCCGGAAGTGATTGACAATGGATTAGAATGCATTAAATAGGCTACTGTTCAATGATAGACGAGCCACGATTTTGGGTAATTGACAGTCAATAAATGCATTGATATACAATATTTATAACACAGTGTAATTATTGTGTAAACTATGTAGTTATCCTACCATTACAACAATATTAAATTAAATTCCAGACCTTATCTTACCCTGCTATATAAGGTGACCTTTTTTCCGTCCTTTTACGTATGTGTCACTTGATATTTTTCTGTACAAAATCAAGACAGGAGATTCTTTAGAAAACGCAATTGCACCCACCCCATAAGTGTATCTAAATTATCGCTATACAAAATAAATGACCTCGTACAGTGACTCGAAAAGCTGTAAACAGTGTTTTTGAGACTGGGTGTAGCCTACAAAGCTCCTGTGAAATTTTGATTTTGCAACGAGAAACTGTAACACAGCTAGTCTAAACATTAGTTGTTTTGAGTTTTCTACCCCGCGTTTCCTCTGGTAGTCACTGATCTGAGCTAATGAGTGAATTACCTAGCCAAGCCTATATCGTCGCGGGAGAATAAAAAAAAAGTTTAAACGTTTTTTAACATCTCCAGTGTAATGGTGGACATTCTAAGTTAACCGTAGCATTAGGCCTACCTATTTAGTAACCCCATGGTAATGCGAGTGATCATAATAAAATATAAAAAGTGACATGTAAGTCCTTCGATAAATAACCAGGCTATGAACTCACAAACATGAACAGCATTTTGTCATCGTTTGTCATTCACCGTGCTGTGAACAGCATTAAGATGCTAGGCTAAAGAGCTTGAGATTCAGACTGTGGCCTGGGGATGGGGATTTTACACGATCCTTCATCACTGGGCTAGTGTGCACTGCTGTGTTAATATGACCGTGCTGATGCTAACAGCTGCAGCTCCCTCAAATCTAGGTTCTCTCATGCATATTAGGCTAGCTTTTGCCAATGAAAATTAATGCAAAAAAAAAAAAAAAAAACAGTCCTGCTCCTAACTGAGGAAACGTTTACGTTACCAACAATGTTAACAACAAACTCAGTTTCACTGCTGCAAGTACAAAGTTGGCTGTAAATGCTTCGCCATATTTAACCAAACCAGCTAGCTTTGTGATAACAAAATCTTACCTTTTATGTGTTTACTCCACTGAAAGTTATCCACATATCAAACGATTAAATCCACAGTTATGGAGGAATTGTTTTGGGGAAGCAGTTGCACTTTATCCCACTTTTGCTGCCCTTTTTAAAATTAAACCACTTAAATCCATAGCCTAGATGAGCATTGCGCATAACGTTACAACTATGTTGACATGATGGTAAAGCTAAATGCCCAAGACACGTCACGTCATAAAAGTTGTAGGCTACAAACGCAAAAACTTAATGACAGCTCGTTCGTGGTGTTGCCTAGTGCTGCCTAATTGAAATGGTATAGGCAAGGTTTATCTTATATTAGGTTATTATGTGTGGCACATTTATTGGGCTTTAGCCTCTTTTAATTTATTTGATAAGGAACTGATAAAAACTGAGCAGCAGAAAAGCTGTCATAGTCGATACATAAATAGTTTATTATTATAATTAGGTTATTAATACTATTACTTTACTACTATTAGCCTACTGTTGTTACTGTTATTATTATTATTATTATTATTATTATTCGGATGAGCCAATAATGTAAATCTGAGTCTGAAATGTTGGCTACAAACAGTCTGTAACTGCACTGCTGCTATTATAAATTGTTAACTTTTGGGAACTATTTGAGCCGCCATTGTTGAAAAAAAATGGAACATTAGCGTCAATGGAGTTGTCACAACTCTACCTTTATATGGCTCTGGTATTACCCAAGATATTTTATATTTAATTAACTCATGAAAATAACGTGGCTTACCTATAAGGTTGATGGCATATACTAAAGAAAAGATGGCGTTCTAGGCTAAACACGCATCAACCCTACTGTGTAGCAAAAGGAACAATCAGAGTTAAACTAACGAAAATATAAATAATACATGGTCCTGCAGTGACACCTAGTGGCGCTACAAATACACTGCCTTACATTTACATAGTCCAAAGATTGTTGAGGCGGAGCAATATTTCATCAGGAGCCACTTCCGGGAACCCGGATCGCACGAGGGGGGGGGGTCAAAATCCCCCTTTATGTAGAGCAGAGGCAGCGACTGCTCCATTGAAGTCTATGGGCATAGCTCAGAATTTTACCACATATGCTAAGGTCTTGGTTCTATAGAGTTAAGAATGTGAATTTTGGCACGTTTTCATGATCCTCAAACCCTTCTGAACATTTCAGGTACATTTTTAGCATTTTTGAGCATTCCAGTCTGGAGAAAATCGACTTTATATCAGGTGTGCGCCGGTTATTTATGCCGCTGCTGTTGGCCGGTTGCAACGTACACTCATCAATACGTCATCGACACGCCTCTTTATGCAGACAGGATTCGATCCCCATTTCGCGCCCATAGACATGAACTACAACGAAGTATCTTGCTCCGCCTTAACAATCTTTGCATAGTCCATTTTTTTTATTTTCGGTGCCTTTTAAGTAGTATAGTCTATTGTATACTACTTAAACGGCACCGACAATCAAAAAATCCAGTGGAAACTAGATGGCAGAAGTGTGTAGGCCAATCTGCCCACCAGCTTTTTCTACTTTGTCACCTACAGAGTTTGACAGGTGCTATCTTTCAAAACGCCATGTTATTTCCCATAGACATTGACGACCGAAGGTTGGATGGATACGGAAGTTACGGAGGCGGGAGTTACGGAGGCGGGACTTATTCTGGAGAGGTCTATACATTCTGAAAATGTTACTGTTACTAACCACAGAATAGATACATTGATATAGGATATTTTACACTGATTAGAGATTCACTATTTGGATATGTTGGACGCGTGAACACTGTATTTTAGATATTTATTAGATAAGCGGGTTCACCCAGGTAGGTCCTTGAACCAGATTAGAGATTTTATATTTTCTGCCATTTATTGAATTGAACATTTTGTGATTTATTTATTTTCTTATTTTATGTATTTTATTAATGTACTATTTGTAATATTTCCACTGCCTATTTAATACATTTCACATATTATAATACAGAAAACCTATACATCATTACACCTATACACCATCCAAGTGTTCTGAGTCATTACATTGCAACCTTCTACCTCCAGCAGTCTAACTTAGAAATCTTCTTACAACTGGTCCAGATACTTAATAACCCTAATTTAGATCATTAAACTATATTTCTGAGCTGAGTGCTACATAGGCATTGGCATCAAACAATAAAAACAGTCTCTTTTGGTGGACATAAACAATATTACCTTACAGTATAACTAACAGACACACACACACACACACACACACACACACACAAACACAATACAAATTGGAAGACATAAAACACTTCGGTTATAACATCAACATTAGATAACACCATCAACACTACCCACACCGACAACTCACAGCCGCACCTAATATGTCATGAGCTCTCTCTCTGCCTGGTAACACGCGCTGATTGAAGTCTGACCTCCACCTGTTCCTGCTCTGCTCTGCTCTGCCTCACCCTCGTTACCTACCAGCTGCACTGCATTCACCACTCATCATGCCCTGTATATAAAGCCTTGCTTTTCAGTCCACACTTGTCAGATCGTCTGCAACCAGCACCAGTTACCTGCCTGTTTTAGAAAACGCCTCTGACTCTTTGCCTGTGATCCCGGACCCACTCGACTACTTCTGTGTTCTCCAGCCCCGGTAATCTTGACCTGCCTTCCGTCCCTCTTCTACGAATACCGCCTAGTCCTTGACTGTACTGCTGCTTCGTTTCAATTGCTGTTGTGTGTGTGTGTTTCCCCCAGGACTTCCCGGATCATCCAGCTCCTGCCATCGCTGTTCGGCTACTGGGGGAACACACACACACGCAGACTCTTGGAACTCCTGTACCCCCCCCGGAACCCCTGAAACCCCCTTAACCCCCAACCCTTAAATAAACTTTTGAACGTGACGCTTTTGTGGTCCTCGTCCTGTTTGGTGTCTGACATAATAGCATTCACCTTTTCCACCAGTGTTGTGATTTCCCATATTCACAGGAAAGGAGATGGATTTACCACAGTGGTGAATCAGCAACCAATCCTGTTCAATATTATGCAACATGACACAGGATACAACAGCAATGCACAATTGGCTGAAAGGGGAATATTAAAGACATCTAGATAGGTAAGTAGGCCTGTGTTACATGACATCCATTGCACATTTAGACAAAGTATACAGGAGTAATTATTAACAATGATGGTAAAAATGGTATCATGAGACTAATAAGATGTTCAAACATCAATAACATGGAATATCATGGCTCCATGCAATATCGCATGGCTACGCGTGAGCAGCAATAAAAGTAATAATAGGACATTTCATATTAGGAAAGTATATGCAAAGGTAAAGGCGTTGACCATAACTCTATCCCGTTTTGCTGCTGTAAAGGCCGCAAAGAGTAGATTGCATTGAGAGCAGCAGGATAGTCATAGTTAAGGAGAAAAAGTGAAGTCAAGTCTAGATCAGTGTTACAAAGCCTGTGCAGCTTAAAATCGCCTATAAAGGTGTCCACATTTTGTGGTTAACACTTTCTCCTTACTTGACCTTTTTAGGTGACCTATGATTGGGAAAACGGCATAGACCAGAATCTAGAGTCAGCTTCTCGGTGTCACTTGCAGATGTCAACTTGATAAGGATATAGGTCAAATGCGCTGATTTCACGTCCCCGTCAAAGAGGTTTGGCTGCCTGCCGGGGTATGTCCTTGTGAAATCACCAGAGGCTCATTACTTTAATTAAGTGTAGCTAACTACTGTTTTATATGATCAATAATGTTGTTAACAGTTTAATCTCGCCATTTTACAGACACCTGAGGCCGCTGGTGAAGGATAGGAAATCCAGATGGATGTTGGATCTATGAACTGAGTAGTTGGTAAGCTTGCTGGACAACTATCCAAACTAGTGAAAAACTAACAACAAATTAATCTAGAATGCTGCCTATGTTTTAATTATTTAAAAAAAAGACTCCGTGAAAGAGCACGCCAGCCTTGTGGATTAGCCAATAATAATGACAAAAGGAGATTATCACGGCTCTCCTGCACTAGGTTGTAGCCTATGTCTGAGTCAGTGGCTGCTGGGATTTATCCGGGGAGGTTTCAGCCTAATGGTCGTGAAAGTTGAGAGCAAGAGACCTAATGCCGCCCATAAATTTCGAGGCCAATTTGATAGGACAGCGGTTTTTAGAAAGTAGCGGCTGACGCAACGCAGTCCCGAGTGGATGTTTCTATTTCGCCGTTGTAGCCGATAGGTCGAGACAATGAGTAACGGTAGGTCATGACAGTTTCTAAAGACGCTCATATCATAATTTATTTGTCGAAACCTGGCAGTGATAGGATACAATACAATACACGCGAAGATGAAGAATTAAAGGGTTACTGGAAGTGTCCGGTGAGTAACTTTTTAGAAACTCATGTCACCTGAACCAGATGACTTTATTTAACAATTAGGCTAGCCTACTTAATTAACAGAGAAGCGGATATTCGCTGGCCACTCGTTAGATTATGTAGAAAATACATTAGAGAAAAAAAAGTTTCATTGAGTGCCTTAGAATACGATTTCAGCTTGCTGAATATGAGAATAGGTAGCCTACTGCTGGCAGCTTGCTTGCTGAAAATGTTTCAGTTCTCACAGTCTGTTCTAGCACTGCTGTATAAGAAAATGTAGCTTTCCTGTCAATCCCAAAATCTCTGCATGTTTTTTTTTTCTTTTATGTTTGTCAATATAAATACTAGAATAATGCTATAGTACATAGCTTTATTGAGGTATACATTACTGGTGTTGTTTGCCCCTCTACAGCCAAACACAATGACAGAGGGACTGGAGGGGCACCAGAAGGAATCTCCGAGATCTGTGCCATCAAACAGCCAGTCTACCTTGGTGCGACGGAGCAGCCCTGATGCCCGCCAAAGCCACCTGACCTGGAGTTGGGCGTCCTCCCTGCGGTCTGTGGACTCGCTGGACGTGCTGGACACGGAGAGGGACTCTGACTCAGAGGAAAGGGATGGGCAGGAAGGGGCAGCATCAGGGCAGCCCAGCGCTCCCTGTGATAGCGAGGAGCCCGAGGGGCAGCGGGAGGAGATGCAGCTGCAGAGTGGACCGGAGGCGCCTGACGGAGGCTGGGGGTGGATGGTGTTGGCCTCCACCATCATGGTGCTGGCACTCACCCTGGCTTTCCCTTCCTGCATTGGCATCTTCTACACAGACCTGCAGACTGAGTTCAACACCACCAACACCGAGACCTCCTGGGTCCCTGCCATCATGACCGCTGTGCTGCACGGAGGAGGTAGAGTTTCCTACCTCAAGCCCGGGCTACACCTGGTCCGCAACTGAGGTGCTCCATTGTAAAAATAGTTTTAGAAGACTGGTCTAATTTTTTTTGAACGTATGTGCCACTGTCTTATCTGATGTAGCCAATTCCATAGATTATAGTGGAAGCTTATTGCTGCAGCAGAAGCTCCGCAAACAGAACGCTTCAGTTACGAGGCCAGTGTAGCCTCCACACCTCAGTTCTCACCAGTCACCATGCTCTGTGTCTCATTTTACCAGGAAAAGAGATAATTCATGTCTCTCTTGCTGCTGGGCTCTCAATGACGGGCTGCAGGGAATTAGAGATAAGATAAAGACGCTCTTGTGTGTCAGTGTTTAAGGACTCTGTATCAGTCCATTTACTGTTGTTTGAAAAGGACACTCCAAACCAAATTCATGCTGCTCATTGGTGTGTTCTGCCTGTAATGATGAGCTCAGCAGAGGATGTTCCCTTGCTGAGTCACCATACACATGCTTAGTCGGGAGTCGTTAGCAACTCTGAAAGATTCAGGGGACATCTCTTTGGACTGGGCCCTCAAACTGGACCAGTATAGATTTTAGAGATTTAGTCAATATAGGGTAAATACAAGCTGTGGTTTATGAATTAAATGTTTTATTTTTTCCTCTGTTTCTGTCTATTTGGTTTGTCTCTGAACTCTGAAACCTGTGGCTCTACAGAGTTCTATACAGACGGAACTTCCACATGACAGTCATGTGCAGAGCCTAATCGCCCCAAAGACTGAAATGAAATAACTGGATTATTATTGTTGCATCAAAGACTTGTAAAAACTCTCCTAGAATATGTGTAATTTAAAAGCATTAACTTGACTCATTTCGACATTCATTTTGTCTGGCCGTGAGCAGTGGATATTTGTCACAGGAATTTCAATTAATTCCGTCGTTATTGCCTGTCTAGTGCTCAGTACAGCACTGTGCACTGCCTGAACAGAGTGAATAACTGGATTATTACTGTTACATCAAAGACTTGTAAAATCGCTTCTAAAATTAGTGTAATTTAAAAGCATTAGCTTGATCATTTCAACTTTCTTTTTGTCCTGGCTGCGAGCTGTGGAAATTTTGTCACAGGAATTTCAATTAATCCCATCATTATTGTGTGTCCAGTGTTCACCGTAACATTATGGCCTGCCTGGCTGGCACTTCTGGCGGGAAATTTTCACTTTGTGTTTGAGAATACAGCTTTGTATTTTAATCATGATCATTGTGCCTTTCCCCATGTGTTGGAAGAAAATGGTATTACGATTTGCATGCCTTTGAAATCTGTTCATCAGTGATTCAAAACAATGTCCCCGAGTGCTTTGTCTGATTGCCGTGGGTCTGTGTTGGCCCATTTGTATCTGTTTGTCTGTATTTGCATGTTGATGACTGCATCCGTCCTCTGCTGCTTTTGTAGGCCCGCTGTGCAGTGTCCTGGTCGAGTTGTATGGGTGTCGCCCGGTGGTCATGCTCGGGGGGATCCTTAGCGGCCTGGGCATGGCGACCAGTTCCTTCGCTCAGTCCATCACAGAACTGTACCTAACAGCCGGCATCCTCACAGGTGGGCTTACATACAATTATATTATACATTACATTATATTATAATATTATATTACACAATTATACACAGTTAAACACAGTTATATTCTTTCAAGGGGGTCACCAAAGGTTTCCTCTAAAAGTAAAATGGGAAAAAAGTGCTTAAGGATGATGCGCTTTTCTTTTGTAGGTTTGGGATTCTGTTTTTCCTTTCAGCCGGCCATAACGATGATAGGGCACTACTTTGTGCGGCGGCGCGCGTTCGCCAACGCTCTGTCGTCCACGGGCACGGCCCTGGGCCTCTGTGTCTTGCCACTCCTGGCCAACTTCCTGCGGGGCTACTACGGCTGGCGCGGCAGCTTCCTGATCTTCGGCGGGATCCTGCTGAACTGCTGCGTGTGCGGGGCAGTGCTCCGACCCCTGCGGCCCAGCTCCCAGCGCAGTGGCCGGGGGCAGGAGGACCGCGCCAACGGCTGTCCGCGGCAGGGGAAGCCGGAGGGACTGAAGGTGCGCCTGCGGGCCACATTGTCCGGCCTCATGGCTTTCCTGCACAGACACATGGGCTTCGACCTCCTGCGGAGCCATCCTCGCTACCGGGCGTTCACTCTGAGCGTGGCCTGGATGATGCTGGGCTTCACCGTGCCGCTGGTCTACCTGGTGCCCTACGCCACTTCACACGGCATCACCCAGGACCGTGCCGCCCTGCTCATGTCCATCCTGGGTCTGGTCAACCTCTTCGTGCGGCCAGTGGTGGCGCTGGTCTTTGGGCTGCCACGTTTCCGCGGGAGCCCCTACTTTGTGTACATGTTCGGGATGGCCATCTTGGTGAACGGCCTGAGTAACATTGTGTGCGCCATGGTGCCCACCTTCCCCGTGCTGCTGACGTTCGTGGTGCTGTTCGGCCTCTCCATGAGCTTCATCGGCTCGCTGCTGGTGACCGTGCTGATGGACACCGTGGACATCCGGCGCTTCCACTCGGCCCTGGGCCTCATCTGCTGTATGGAGAGCATCACTGTGCTGATGGGCCCACCACTCGCAGGTCTAGAAACAATGCTATTACTACTACTACTACTACTACTACTACTACTACTACATAATACATTATTATTACTATTATTATTATTATTATTATTATCATTGTTATTATTATTATTATTATCATTTTCATTATCATTATTATCATGGGATTAATTGAGAAAACTCATTTGTCATGTCCCCAGGGAAAGGGGCAGAAAGGGAATAATAAAACATATTCTATCCTACTACATTAGAATGTACTAAATAAGTATAGCTCACAGTAGCAATACTACATTAGAATGTACTAAATAAGTATAGCTCACAGTAGCAATACTACATTAGAATGTACTAAATAAGTATAGCTCACAGTAGCAATACTACATTAGAATGTACTAAATAAGTATAGCTCACAGTAGCAATACTACATTCAAGAGTTAGGAAGATTTAATAGACCATTTTGTGAAATTTTACAACTTGAATAGCTTACAGATGGAACCTCTAGATTTAAAGAAATGCCTTTAAAAGAGTCCTGAATGAGCCTTTGCATACTGCATCACATTTGAATCAGATCATTGACTCGCCAGTGGATTGAACCATCTGAGTGTGTGTGTGTGTGTGTGTGTGTGTGTGTGTGTGTGTGTGGTGTGTGTGCTCTTTATTCTTTGCTCTGTGAGGTAGACATTTTACACCTCTGGGGGAAATTCAGCAAAGTTGTTTGGAAATGGTGGATCTGTCCATAAAAGAGCGAGAGCCTTCAGGGAGAACCCCCCGAGAGCCTTCGAAGCTCTGTTTGTGTTATGTGAATGTGTGAGGGAGTCACAAGGAAATGGAATGTGCTGGCCATGGAGGACCCTCGTCATCAGTTCGGAGGGGGGGGGTGCACATGTGTGGGAGTGGGTGGGTACTGGTAAAGCAGTCCAGGTATTGGCAGAGGGGGGCTGGGTGGAGTGCACTCACAGGAAGCGGTTGGATCCTGTTCCTCAGACACAGCTCTGGTGGCCACCAGCTGACTCCCACGCGGCGAGGTCGCGGACTGGAGCCACTTCAGCTATCGCTTGGGAGACCCTCTCTGGTTACCAGCTCCATGGAAACACAAATGTCAAGCCAGGCAGGAGCCCTTTGCGTTGTCACAGGCAACCCTGCCGTCTGACCCGTGCCGGCCCGAGCAACTCCTAAATGCTAAAATGTTTAGACAACAGCTGCATTGAGATTGCTATAACAACTTAATGGCTTAGTTTAGTATAACTTTATTTTGGATCCTCTGAGCAGTCAATGTCAGTGTGTTGTCCCAGCATTATACAGGATCCGCTCATACTGGCTGTAGCTCATAGAAATACAGTACATTTGAGTCTGACCTTTCGCTTTTCCTGCAGGTCTGCTGATGGACAGGACTGGCCATTACACGTACGTCTTCTACGCCTGCAGCGTGAACGTGGCCTCAGCTGGCCTGTTCCTCATGGGCTCCTTCTACTACCTGGACCGGCAGCGGAACCGGGAAGCCCGGAGCTGCACCCCGCCCGCCCAGGAACACCCGCTGAGACCTGTTATCTCCCTCTCCACCTCCGATGTGGCCTACAGCCAAGTGCCCTTACAGACAGAACAGGATGAGAAGCCCGCTGATGTGAACGTCTCAGATGTTTAAACAGTGTGAATGGCCGTATACTGCATCTATTTAACAGAATGTCTCCTGTTGCATTATGTTTTATTTTTTGCTTTTTTATTTGTGATATGATCTAGGAAAACACACCACATGGTGCAGTTTTACCAACTTATGATTCTGATACCATCCTAGCAACATCCAAGATTTTAGGAGGATGGTATCCTGGATTTTGTTAGGAGACAGTGTCCAGAATGTTGCTAGGATGGTATCAGAATCTTAACTTGGTGAAATTTCACCAGAGAGGGTAAAAAGGGAGCAAAAATCAAGGATTTTTGAGTGCACCATGTGGTGGGTTTTCCTAGATCGCATCACATTTTATGACTCCAGAGCAGAAACACACATAGAATAACTGACTGAAAAAGACCTGTTCATGTTCCACTTTGTTTTCCCTGTCCAGTCTGTCATCGTTGCTTCCTCTATGTCTCCACGGTTTTTCATGGTGTTTTGTCTTGAGAGATGCAGAAGGGGGCTCACTTAGTCTTAGTTTCACGGACTGTTGAAATGTTAAATGCTGTACAATGTGAAAATGCATTTTCAACTAGATTACTAGACTACTATAACTTTATTACACTGTAATAGAATTGATCAAGAAATGGCTTCTTGGTGTGTTTTTACATTTGTGGTAAATAACAAATGTGGAATGCACTCAGGCCTGTGATTTATTGAGCTTTTGTTATTGAAAACCCTAAATTATAAATATCATTTTTATTAGATTTCAACTGCCATTGTTACAGCTAAAAAATATTTTAATGAATCAAAGTATACATAATCATATAAATCAAAATCACTGGCCAGTTTCAGTTTGTATGAATAGAGTGCACCATGAGCATGATGCTCTAACATGTTTACAATGATGTTTCTGGGCACAAAGATTTTATATTTTGAGAAAATTTAAACAAGTTCTCCTTTTGAAGGACTTGAACTGGAATGTTGCTGAGGGACACCAAATATTTTCTAAGTGTTATTGCCTTATTTTTTTTTTAGATTTTATCAGATAAACGTACAGATGAAATGTATGTGATTTATGGTTTCTATGGGATTTGGAATAGCAAGTATTTGATAGACTTATTTTAAAAATAAAAAATATCAACATGACCTGGTGTAGTCATCAATGACCTTTCTTCCCAAAATGCTCGGTTGCAATGCAGACAGAAAATGGGAATGCTGAAACCTATAGCTTTCATTTTTGGCAGGTGACCCTATTTTGATGTCTCAAAACGTTGGGGACCCCAATTATTCAAATGTTGCGACTTGCGAGAGAGCGAAACTCATCTCTGTTGCAACATCCAGACGAGAGCAATTGATTTTCCCAAAGTGTCCTTGCGCGCCTGGTGGTTTTGCTATTTCGTTTTGAACATTGATCAAGCATAATTCCGTCAAACATCTCATGTCTAAGCTTAAGTTTATTTTTACTTGGCTAGATTGTAATGAAGGATCCGTTACTTAACTTGGATATCACGGGATTTCGATTTTTTAATTTAAGTTATGTATATTTTTATGTAGGCTAATGCACTAGTCAATTGTGAGAGACCCAGTATGTCAGCAGACCCCATTTGAATTTCAGGCGACCCGACCCCAAGGTTGGGAAACGATAGAAGTTGAATTCCAGATGACAAGAGGATGAGGTTTTCTGTAGCACCTGTTGTGTAGCCCCGGCGACACCTTGTGGCTTTGCATTACAACGAATTTGTAATTTTAGCATTTAAATGGATTCAAAGAAGCTAATTTTGCATAAGCCTAATTTTGCATAAGCCTACTGTGTAGCCCCGGCGACATCTTGTGGCTTTGCATTACGAATTTGTAATTTTAGCATTTAAATTAATTCAAAGAAGCTAATTTTGCATATAGCCTACTTTTAATTAATATAATATCTAAAGCTTGTTCATTTGTAGTCCCGAATGAGATATGAGTCCAAAGATCTGCAAATGGCTTACTGTAGGTAGGCTAATCAGTGACGGGAACAGACACGAACTGGTTTGTGCAGGTTTCTGTCCAAACTTGTAAATTTGACACAAGTCTGACACCGGTAGCGAAGCAAAAATGATTGTAACAAAATTACTACCGTCGTCTTTTCCATACTCTCGATACGCACATTCTTGCACAGCGCGAAAGGTCTGGAAAAATCTTAGCGCATACTGTTGCAGGTAAGAACACCTGGAGAAGTCGATTGTTTAGTTGTTGAAAATGTTTTGCATAGCCCGTGTTTTTACGCCATACTGTAAGTATATTTTAAAACGAACTTTTTCGAAACTGATCTCACTTCGTTTAAAAATGAGTATGTATTGCATTGCTGTTGACTGAATCACAATAAAACCAAACAATGTATGTAATTGGTCATTGAGAAGTAGCCTAAACTACTCTCCAGTGTCTTAAGTTGATGGAGTGCAGCAGAGCAGCAGGGTTGCCATTGTGCCAGTGTGCGTCTCTGTTGGCCATTTGATCCATTTCGGCTTGCTTAGATAGGATCAGATGGAACCACTGGCTGATTTCCTTTGGCCATTTCCATGTGTTTATGATGTTAACTAAATAGCTTGGGTTTCTGTTGTAAAATCAGTCATATTTTCTATGGCAGCAAGGGAACTGTTGAAGTGCAGAATTTATTCAGTTGCTGACGATTCTCATGGATCACACACAGGACTTAAATATTCCCACTGAGAGTTTAGATGGACAGAGGCACATCTCAAATGACTTTAAGTCCACACAATTTCCACTCTTTCATAACATTGCCTCAACCTAACCTATCTCTCTCTCTCTGTCTCTCCCCATCTAAGGTCACTCCATGTGGACAGTTCTCCTGGTATCCCGTCAGTTAAAAGCAGCTATGTCCACGGCACATCCTCTCTACCCCTCCTGCCCCTCACGGTTGGGCAGAGCTTGCAGAATGCTGTGGAGAAATGGCCGGAACGTGAGGCTGTAGTTTTCCCAAAGTCAGGTATTCGGAAAACCTTCAGTCAGTTTCAGCAAGATGTGAGTTCAAGCTTCTCTTGCCTGTCATCTGGGGCTCAGTAGCCAATCAATATTCCTCATAAACTAAACATAGGACCCAACGATTACCCACCCTGGCCCAAATTAGACAAAAGGGCACAATCTCAATCTGCATTGGACTTTGCCCCCACAAAGGAAAGTAGGAGAGAGGCCGCACTACGCATATATACTCTTTTATTTGCAAATAAAAGAGTATATGCATAGTGTGGCCTCTCTCCTACTTTCCTTTATGTATAACTATCCAGGCCAACACTCTTAAAGTTTAAAAGTAGACAAATTGAGTGAAGCCTGCTCCTATCCTCACTGACTTTGCCCCCACAGCCATACCATTGGTTAAATATTTATCTGAATCAAGAGTCCCCAAAAGATAGCAGTTGGTGAAAAACAGTGTTGAAAAAGCACAAAAATGATGGGCAGCTACTTAGACTATTTGTATGCTATCTGACATTAATTCTGTAATATCTCAGAACACTTTCTGATCTGTTTTTATATTAGTACATGACTTCTGAAGCAAACCCTGCTCCAAAAATCTCACGCCTGATCAAAAATCCCACCATTTTCGAGTTACAATCAGGTTGTTAATTCACTTTATCTCATGTGCATTAAGATAACTAAGAACACTACTGTAGGTATGCACAGTACAGTCAGTTGAAAGGCACACAGTGTTGGTTAAGAGCTAGATGTGTAACCTCAGCATTAGTGCAGTACATGTGCTAATGTGTTGTCCCGGTTGCAGGTGGATCAGGCAGCTGCAGGACTCCTGGCACTGGGCCTGAAGAAGGGAGATAGGTTGGGTATTTGGGGACCCAACACCTATGAGTGGATCCTGTACCAATATGCCACCGCCAAAGCTGGAATCATCATGGTGAGCGTCACAATGCAATACTCCTTTTCACTTAGAAGTCCCATTTTATACCAAGTGTCTTGATTAGAGCATACTTGAGTATGTTAATACTCTAGTGGTTATTACAAGTTATTATGTCTTACGAACCCTATCCCTTACCTGAACCATATATTGTAACAACATATAGTACTATATCATATGAATTCACTCTGTAAGTATAAGTATAAGTATATATACTTTTTTGATCCTGTGAGGGAAATACAAACAGTTAACACAAACAGCACACAGTGAACACACAGTGAGGTGAAGCACACACTAATCCCGGCGCAGTGAGCTGCCTGCTACAACGGCGGCGCTTGGTGCCTTGCTCAAGGGCACTTCAGCCACGGCCCACTGGTCGGGGCTCGAACCGGCAACCCTCCGGTTACAAGTCCAGAGTGCTAACCAGTGGGCCACGGCTGTAGGAGGAGGTGTAGGTGTAAGGTGTGGCCTGATTACATAAATACAAATGTGTATCAGGTCAAAGAGAATAGGATGTTTTAATGTGGTTGTAATGTGTGTTAGTTTGGGAGATTAAGTATGGCTGAAGATAGTAAATAGGCAGCAAATAGGTCTCAGTAGAATAGCAATAGACTGGCATTTAAATGAGGTTGTTATGGGAAAGTGACGTATCTTGATGTATGTGGTGTCATTTTCTGTGATATGTGTCTTAATACAGTATATCCTGTACTGGTATGTGTCTTAACACATCTTGCGTGTCCTTACACATCATGAGTATGGAGGGGGTGTTAGTCTGGGATTGTCACGCATTAACTATTTTAGCCACTAGATGTCGCCAAAAACAAGAGTTCTGTCCCTAGCTAGTCATTTGTTACCCAATCCTCTTGTTATCCAATTAACCTGTTCCTCATTGTCTCTGGTCACGTCTCATTTCCTCATTGTGTCAGTGTATTTAAACCCTGCTCTTTGTCTGTGTCTTGAAGTCTTGAAACCCTGTGTGTCTCAAGCTCTAAGCCTTTGTGGAAATTTGTGGAAGTTTTTGCCCTGTGGATTCTTTACCTCTGTGTTGACCCGGACTGTTTAAGGTATCTCTTTTGGATTTGTTTGCCTTTTCTCCCTCGGACTGAACCCTGTTATCTGAACACTGGCTTGGCTCTTGGACGCCTTGGCTTGATGTTTTTGGATTTAACTTTTTGGACGGTTTTTGACTTTTTCGGATCTTCTGAGCTTTTGTGTCTAAAACCTGAAATAAACTCAGTTAATCTTACTTTGTCTGCTCTGCACTTGAGTCATTAGTTTCAGTGGCCTAGTGGGTTAAAGTCAGTTTGCTACTCCGACGGCCCAGGTCCTAGACCCGACTGTGACCGGGATGGGTGTTGTGGACTTGAAACAGTGAAACACAGACCAAAGAAGGTGCTCACTTCACACCTTCATAGAAATGTCTATGAAGGCTTTGTTTTTGTTATGGTTGTGGTTATGGTTAGCCTGTATGATTTAGCAGACACTTTTGTCCAAAGCAACTCGCAAATAAAAACAACACGCTAGTTAAAAACGGTTTTAACATGTTGGTAACCCTAACCCTGCGAAAATAGTGTTGTGGTGCACAGTGGTGTATCATATTACAGTACATAGTTATATCCAACAACAACCTATGTGCTGCTGTGAGAAGTTCCCAACTGGCACAAGGAATTTAACACCCTCCCCTGTTTTTACCTAAAACAAATCAGGGCCATAAATCAAACTCTTCCCCACAGGTGTCAGTGAACCCGGCCTATCAGGTGAAGGAACTGGAGTTTACGCTGGGGAAGGTATGTGGGTCCCACAAATGCATGCAATTTGTGCAAAACTATAACACTAGCGCAGACGTTCGCAACCTTTTTGGGGCTAAGGCACACCAAAGGTCAAACCAGAAGGCCAAGGCACACCGACTTATGGTAACTGATTATGATGAATGGCACACACATTATTATAGTCTATAAAAGCCGGATGTTCATTCATATAGGCCTACGTGCATATTTTGTCCCATTGCACAGGAAGTCTTGTTTGCTTCTTTTTATATTTAGATTTAAATCTATTAGTGCATATTAAACAAAGTGCATTCTATTTCAACCAAGGACCAAATGAAAGATGCCAGAGAAGTAGCTCACCCCTACCTTCAGTATTCCCAGAGAAACTCCACACAGGCTGCCCCCACTTTGTTTGCTTCCAGATTTTGGAACTTGGGCTGCCTACAGAGACCATTTTTTTTTTTTTTACAGTGTAGCCTACTAATAGGTAGCTAGCGGCCATTGCTGAATGTGACAAAACATGTTATGGGGTTGAAATTGCTTGCAATTGCTGACTGTACCTTTTTAATGTGTTTAAAGTGTGAAAGAAAGGCAAGTTATGACATCATTCACAGATTGGGAAAGGTGCAGGGACGTCGTTAGGCCTTTTTTGGCAGTGTGCAAACTCTAACCTGTTAACATGGGAGCCGAAATAAAAACAGACTTGCCACACAGCTGACACGCTCACGCCACACAGGCAATCTAGTCTGCAGCAGCCCTTCTCTCTCCTACTCAAACAAAAGGTGTGCAGGTGCATATAGTTCTGCATTAAGTTGATTTTGATAATGTGTTTACAAGCGTTACTTTACAGAAATTGTAAATAGCCTACTGTCATGCAGTCAATGGGATACTGTGCAGAGTTGGGAAGTTATGATGGGCCAATTTGGTGTGAATATACACATACAGGGAAAATTCTCTCTCGTTGTTGAGTAGCCTTATGGTACACACAGTGCGTAGGCTACTGCCGTGCTGCAGGCGTGCCTATACTGTGATAAACGGTTCGTGCAAAAAAGTAACGTTGGACATTCAGTTAAGAACAAAATTATTCATACCCCTGGCAAATATTGATGTAATGTTGATTTTCTCTTGACCAATATGTTTGTTCTGACTGAAAATCACACTGCACTAATCGATGCACTAATTAATGTAAACATCTTTATTTGCCATCAAAGCTTTTGAAATGGTTCTTATAATACTTACCAAGCCTCTCCATGTCTCCACAATGATTGTGGACCGCACCTTTTTAGCAGCAATCTGGGTTTTGAGGCAGGAACGATTATTTGCCATCACTTTGGCCTTGTGCTAAGCTTTTTGACTGATTGAAGTCTGGACTCTGGCTGGGCCACTCTAAAATGTTGACATTGTTCTCTGTTAACCATTTCTTGCCTTGTTTGGCTGTATGTTTTGGATCATTGTATGGTTTAATGGTCCAATGATGCCTATTGGGGCAGGTCTCTTGGCACACTGCCTGATCTTTTCCTCCAGAATCTCAGTGTAGCCTCTTGCTTTAGTGTTACCGTTTACTTTGAAAGGTCACCAGGTCCCCCTGGTTGAAAAACATCCCAAAATAATACTTTTAAAACTGGTCTAGAATCATTGTGGAGACATGGAGAGGCTTGGTAGATATTATAAGAACCATTTTGAGATTTGTGAATGCAAATAAAGATGTTTCCATTGATTATTTAAAAAGGGAATGAATAATTTTTGACTTGCCATTTTTCATACAAATTTAAAAAAAAGATGAAATCGTTTTGTTTTTTGAATTCCATGTTTCTCCCACATTGTTTTACAAACTTTTGGCATGTGACGGTGTCATTTTCAGTCAGAACAAACATATTGATAAAAAGAAAATCAGCATTAAATCAATATTTGGCAGGGGTATGAATAATTGTGTTCTTAACTGTACATGAAATGTCCATTCTGCACACAGTGCTTCGTCCACCCATTACTCTCAGTGGTATATCTTACGAATGCTTTACTCAACACATGGCAAACCATATAGGGATAAACAGCAGACCTTAGGGCTGATTCAGGCTGGCTGTGTTGCGTGAACGTGGCGTGTCAGTTGTGTGGCGGCTGCCTGGCATTTTCTATGTCTTTGCTTACCAGAAACGTGTCCGGTGCTGCGGTGGCCCCTCTGCCTATTAAAACATCTCTTCACTGTCTCTTTTGAATGGAAACGCTTCCAACATGCTTGCGTCTCACTTGAAAAATAGCCGTCGACCTTATTTCTAGGATGCACACGTTTTCGGCGCAGCTTGAGCCGCGCCTGAGACGTGCATGTCACGCAGGTAGTGTGCAAGCTCTAACCTTTTAACCTGGGAGCCAAAATAAAAACTGACACGCCACGCAGTTGACACGATCATGCCACCCAGCCAGACTGAATCAGCCCTTACCGGACACAAGGATATGAAGCGTTCCTCTAGTCCACAGTAGGCCGTTCCCGATAGTTGGGGGCCTTAAGCACATTTTCGCGCAAATTCATCTAAAAGCGCCAAATTTGGCACAGATGTAGCTCAGGTCATACATGATTTAGCTAGGGCGCCGGAGCCAGCGACCCTTGGGGACAAGACGGCGACCAAATCCAATATGTCCGCTGCCCAAAAATGGTTCAGGCTATAACTTTTGAACCACATGAGTCACAAATAAAATCAGCTTAATTGATCATGGGAAACGTTAATATTATGACCCTTATTCCTCCAATTCCAATATGGCTGCTGTCCAAAAAAGCAGTTTTGGCTGTAGTATGGGGCCTTAAACCCCATTGTTTGTGCATCTACAAGAACCATATTTGGCACGGATGCAGTTGAGGGCATACTGAAATGATTTAGCCAGAGCGCCCGAGCCAATGGTCCCTGAGACCAAGATGGCGGCCAAATCCAATATGGCCGTCGCCTGAAAGTGATTCGGCTATAGCTTTTGAGCCAAATGAGATGTCTATTTTCCCTTTTTTTGACTATGGGAAACCCATAGGAATATTTACATTTATGATTGGGTATATCAGGACCCCCCAAGTTCCCTAAATTCAATATGGCCGCTGTCCGAAAAAAGGTTTTGGCTACACATTTTTAACCAAATGTGCTACAAATGAGGATGTGTCGATTTTATGTTTATTGACCACAGGAAGTCCATTCACATATTTATATGTATGCTTGTGTAAGTCTGTTACCTGTATTATTTTCAAGACTGATTAATAAAAGTGAAATGCTGTCACTTTTTTTACATATATATTCCAAAGTGTAATCATATAAGAAAGAATAAGACACAATTATTATTGCAAGGCAATATTTATATTATCAAGTCAAGTCAAGTCAAATCAAATGTATTATCCCACAGGGGGAAATTAAGTTGCAGCCAGGTATCAAGAAACACACAACCAACGACACAAGACACAAGATAATAAATAGCAATGGAGACGGTACAACACAGATAGACAAGGACCAGTACATTAAATAAAACACAGTGCAATATTACTACATGGAGAGGCCAGGATGAGCAACAGTCCAAAAGTCCAGAGTACAAAGAGGCAGAATATTGAAAAGGTGACATAGTTTGAGCAAATTCAGCATGTTAATGGCAGTACATACAAAGGAGAGTTGGTAACGTTTAGTCCTATGGGTGGGAACTCTACACCTTCTACCTGAAGGTAGAAGCACAAACTCTCTATAGAGGGGATGGTCAGAGCCTTCCTAAGGACATGACGGTCAAATAAGCCACTAGTTCCACCGCCAATCCAAAGGTGCAGACTTTCTAAAATCAATTACTATGTCCTTGGTTTTGTTCTAGATAGGACTTCTTACACCAAGAGACAAAGTCATTCACCACTGGGCCATGATCTAATTCCCCTCCCTTAAGCAAACTAGTTATGACAGTCATCAGCAAACTTGATGATTTTCAAACTGACTTCTGCAGCTGTTAGTATATAGAATGTACAAGAGAGGTGAAAGCACACACCCCAGGGGAGAACCAGTGGAAGAATAGAGCTTTGCTGCTATGCTGATGACACACAGCTCTATCTGCCTTTCAGTCCAAATTGCACTTCCACCCTCAACAAACTGTTTAGCTGTCTTGAGGACATCAAATCCTGGATGGCATGCAACTTTTTGCAATTAAATGAAAGCAAAACAGAAATAATTCTCTTTGGCTCCCCCTCCTCTGTCGCCAACCTAAGCAATGCACTTGGTCCTCTCTCACCTAATGGCCACCTTACACCAAACAACTTTGACAAGATTTGGGAAAGATTCTTGAAAGATAGTCTTTTAACTAATGCCCCCCATTCAAAATGTACTCAAAAGACTTTAATCTTACAAGAATCTTTCCCAAATGTTGTCAGAGTTGTTTGGTGTAAGGAGGCCATAACCTGCATAGCCTAGTCAAAAACCTGGGCGTTCAGTTAGATGGGTCCTTGAATTTTAACAAACAAGTCAGCAGTGTAGTCAATGGCAGTTTCTACCAATTAAGAACTATAGCCAAGCTGAAACCCATTCTGTCCACAACTGATCTTGAAACCGTTGTCCATGCCTTCATCTCCTCCCGCTTAGACTACGTTTACACGAAGCAGGGTATTTTCCTAAACGAATATCTGGCCATCTACGTTTGCAAATAAAACTACATTTACACGAGACCGTTTTCATACATGCTGTCATGAGCACGCCAAACCACAGTGGCAGTCTAATGATAAGCTCAAGCTCACATTAACCAATCAGAATTCTTCTGTGCTCCTCCACATAAAAGAGGAGCTGAATTTGCAAATGCAAACAGACAAAAAGGGTCTGCACCAACATAAACGCGATGGCTATTCTGAGCGCATCCATGATCACCTCAGCCCCAAAATGTGAAGTCGCACGTGAGAACATGTTAATGTAAACATTGGTCGCACATTTGGTGTACTTTTGTCGCATACTGTGACGTTGGCTGCCCAAAACTCGTTTTACCACAGTTTACAACCAAACGCATAAACTAAGTTTTCCAAAAAAATCACTTTGGCCGGATTTTTTTTGGATAACCGTTTTACGGAGCGAATTCTCCGTTTGCGTCTAAATGAAAGGCTCAAACGTAGGGAAATGTCTTCGTTTATAAAAATACACATGCTCGTGTAAACGGGGTCTTAGACTACTGCAATTCTCTGTACATTGGCATGTCACAATCAAATCTAAATAAACTCCAGCTGATACAAAACACTGCTGCTAGGCTCCTCATCAACACCAAAAGAGTGATCACATAACACCAATTTTAGCTCAGCTACACTAGCTTCCGGTCAAATTCAGGATTGAGTTTAAAATTTTACACTCCACACTCTACTACCAGGTTACTCAGGTCACAAGACCAACTACTGCTTGCTGTCCCACGTACACGCCTTAAAACCCGTGGCGACCAAGCTTTTTCTGTAGCTACTCCAAAGCTCTGGAATACCCTTCCTCCACATATCAAATCCTCCCCTACCTCCTTCAAATCCAATCTCAAGACATATTTTTTCTCACTTGCTTTTAATACAGTATGATGTTTTTGGTCTTGTTTTAATTTTCTTATTTATTTTTATTTATCTTATCTATTTTCTTGTCGCTGCTACTAATGCTGTCTTGATACGAATAATCACACTTAGTTTGTGTAGATGTATGGCCTTTGTGTAGATGTATGGTCTTATTGTTATGACTTATTAACCTTTTCTTTGTTCAGCACTTTGGCTCAACCCCTGTTGTTTTTAAATGTGCTATATAAATAAATGACTTGACTTGACTTTTCTGAGAGAACGCCATTGACTCTAACACACTGTGACCTGTGTGTCATAAAATTTTAAATCCAGCCAATAATGTTAAAATTAAGGAAAGTTTAAAATCTCAGCAAGCAGATGAGGCTGTATAGCTTTTTCCAGTTGAGACAGCTGGCAAAAATTAAACCAGTCCTTCAAAAACAGCACTTTGAAACAGTAATCTATGCCTTTGTGACCCGGCTGGATTACTGCAATGCACTTTCTATGGGGGTTAGCGGGTCCTCCGTTGCTCGTCTGCAACTGGTACAAAATGCTGCTGCCCGTCTTTTAACTAGCATACGAAAGTATGAGCACATCTCACCTATTTTAGCTTCACTCCACTGGTTGCCTGTCCATTTTAGAATTCATTTTAAAACTCTTATTTGCTTTTAAAGCCTTGCATGGCCTTGCCCCACCTTACCTTTCTGAGCTGCTCCACCCATACACTCCCAGCCGCTCTCTCAGGTCAGCTGACCAGCTGCTCCTGACAGAGCCCAGAGCCAGGCTAAAATCTAAAGGGGAATGAGCTTTTACTGTTGCAGCTCCGAAACTATGGAACAATCTGCCCCTTCACATCAGACAGGCCCCTTCACTGTCTCATCTTAAAACTCACCTCTTTTCTCTGGCTTTTAACCCCAGGTAGTGTGTTGATGGTATGTAGATGTGTTATGTGGGCAGTATATTTTATTTATTTGATTTTATTTTATTTATTGGATTTTAGTTGGTTTTTAATCTCTTTTTACTTTTATTTTAGTTTTTATCTCTTTTTTATGTTTATTTTAGTTTTATGTCTTTTTACTTTTATTTTTTTACATTTATTTTAGTTAGTTTTTATCTCTTTTAATTTTAATACTTTATCCTATTATTGTGCTTCTGTGGTGTCTTGTGTGTTTCTTATCTTGCTGTACAGCACTTTGGGAACCTTGTGTTTGTTTAAACTGTGCTATATAAATAAAGTGGATTGGATTGGATTGGATATTGAAAGCAGAAGAAAAATCAATGAAAAGAAGTCTAGCACGGGGCTCTCAAGGTGGTGGTACATGCTGTTCAACAACGTCAGAGTGGCATCCTCCACACCTGCTCTATATGCAAACTGCATGGGGTCTAGTGACCCCTACACCTGTACCTGAATCACTTGCTTCAAGTGAGGGTTACAGGTCTAAAATCATTCAGGGCTTTGGGATTAGTGCACTATTATGTCAAATTGTTAAAAGAATAATATAGTCAACTTGTCCAAAATTCTTAAAGGTTTGCTTAGCATAACAAAAAAAAATAGCAATGACATATGACAAAAACAACAGTGAATTCTCATGGTCTCTCATGAATTCTCATTCTCATGGTCTCTCTCACAATTGTAGTCATAAGAACAAAACACTTGTAGAAAAAAATACACCTGGTTAGGAAGGAAGTTGGTAGGAAAGGAAGTAGTTGGCTAAACACTGTTGTTGGTCATCTTCATCTTTCACCATTGCTGTCCATCTTGCTCATAAGCATGGAGTAGCACTAAACAGCTGCTCCACCACAGTTCATACAGTCAACTAGTATTCTCAATATTTGCTCATTATTGGCCAAATCTATGCTGGACATTTTCAGGTTCTTGTTTCTGGAAAGTAAAATAGTTTTTGCGCCCTGGCTAAATCATTTCAGTATGCCCTCAGCTGCATCTGTGCCAAATTTGGTGCTTGTAGAGAAATTGGTGAAAAAATGTGTATATACTAAGTATAAATACTCTTTTGATCCCGTGAGGGAAATTTGGTCTCTGCATTTATCCCAATCCGTGAATTAGTGAAACAGTGAACACACAGTGAGGTGAAGCACACACTAATCCCGGCGCAGTGAGCTGCCTGCAACAACAGCGGCGCTCGGGGAGCAGTGAGGGGTTAGGTGCCTTGCTCAAGGGCACTTCAGCCGTGGCCTACTGGTCGGGGTTCGAACCGGCAACCCTCCGGTTACAAGTCTGAAGTGCTAACCAGTAGGCATCGGCTGCCCAACTACAGTCAAAACTGCTTTTTTGGACAGCGGCCATATTGGAATTGGAGGATTAAGGGGTCCAGATATACTGGGTCATAAATATAAACATTCCTATGTGTTTCCCATGATCAATTAAGCTGAAAAAGACATCAAGTTTGTATTTGTAGCTCATGTGGTTCAAAAGTTAGCCTGAACCCTTTTTGGGCAGCGGCCATATTGGATTTGGTCGCCATCTTGGCCCCAAGGGTTGCTGGCTCCGGCGCCCTAGCTAAATCATGTATGACCTGAGCTACATCTGTGCCAAATTTGGCACTTTTAGATGAATTTGCGCGAAATGACCTATTTATGTGCTTAAGGCCCCCAACTACGAGTAATTTCAGCAAATTTCTACATTGTATCCAACTTTGGGCTGAAATTCTAGCAGCCCAAAATAATGAACTTGGTTTAAATTTCCATCAAAGAATCAAAAGTTTATCATGGCACACACAGATCAACTGTGCTTTTGAATAGATATTTCTACCATCATGCTTCAGGTGACCTGAATCCAACAATCATGAGACACAACATATTTTTCTTTGACATAAAGGATACATAAAGGAACAGATATATGCAAGTATGATCACATCATACTTTCCCAGTTATGTCTTGAAAAACGGTTCCCAAACTTTTTTTCTTGCATACCACCACCTACTGTACATCCTGACTCGGCTCACGTACCCCCACCGTCCGACACATAAAAACGTAATTCTATTGATGCATTCCAGACATTATGTTGAATTAGCTGCCCTACATGATAACAAATAACAAAATCAAAATGTGCATCTGGGGCCTATTGCACAAAAGCAGAATTAAGACATCCGGGATAAGTTACTGAGCTGCGCTCAATGAATCCAAAACAAGAGCGTACAGGCTTAATTGGTTGCACAAAGACCAAGCCAGGATGAGCAGACACGGATTCATCAAGTCAGGTGAAACCATAGGCAACTAGCGGCTTCATTGCTTCTTCTACGGTGTGATGTAGGTAGCGATAGCCTTTTCACAACAGCAACAAACAGCAACACCTCTGTTTAGGAGAATATTGCAGCTAGTGCCGCGACCACCACGCGCGAAATGGTTAGGCACTCCTGTGACGTCACATTGTCGCATGACAGGTCGGGAATGATGAGTATGTAAGAGTTAAAGGAACCGTATGTAAGATTGTGGCCAAAACTTGTACTGCAATCACTTTCAAATTACTGTAGAGTGGTGTATCCCCTCCCCCCTGACTGGCAGAGCTGGCAACCCGGATGCCGAAACACTACTGACTTCATGATTAGTTGATAGGTGAAGTGTGGCGCATCAGGCCAAAACACAACATGACAACATACAAGGATACAAGGATACAAGGAAGTTTATTGTCACATGCATATAGTTACTGGAAGTAAGAAATGCAGTGAAATTATGTCTGGTGTCAGCCTATTTGTGCATTTATGGGGGGGGTAAAAAGTGCAGTAGAAGGGGTTTAGTAGATTAAGTGGCAAGGGCTGCATAAGAAAGGTGGGGGAGGATTGGGATTGGGCGGGGAGCACCCAAGAGCACGACAAGGAGCACCCAAGAGCAACAGGGGCAAGGAAAAACTCCCTTACCAAGGAAGAAACCTTGGGCAGATCCACAGGGGAGATGGGATAGTGTGCTGTGTATGTGGGGAGAGGGCAGTGTGCAATATCTGTGTTGGAGAAGCTTCCTCATGAGACAATGTGCTGTGTATTGGGGGGGGGGTCAGTGTGCTGTAAGTATGTAGAGGATGTGTGTTGGAGAAGATCCTGAAGACAATGTGCTGTGTATGTAGGGAGGGGGGCAGTGTGCAGCAAGTATGTAGAGGAGGCTTACTGTAGCAAGCAGTGTGCTGTATGTATGTGAGGTGACGACAGTGATGATGTAAGTGTATGTGTTTTTTTGTGTGTGTGTTGGGGGTGGGGTGGGGGGTGGGGGCAGAAAGGCTAGGCAATCAAGGACATGGGTAGATAGATGGAGGAGAAATCAAAAATAATAAATAAAAAGTTCTATGGAGATGTGCAAAAGTTGGAGAAAGTCAGATATGTGTATGTGTGTGTGTGTGTGTGTGTGTTTTGACTTGTGATGAAATAAGAAAATAAATAAAAGGTCTGTAGCATAGGGAGAGGGATGTAAAAGTGCTAAAAGTCATGTAGGTGTGTGTGTGTGTGTGGGGGGGGGGGGGGGGGTCATGAGTGCTGAGGAGTGAATGAGTGCAAAGTCAGTATAGTGTGAGTTCAGAGTTGGGAAATGTTTGAGAGTGCTGAGGAGTGAATGTGTGCAAAGTCAGTATAGATATATATATATATATACATCAACATCAGTTGAGTGCTTTTTTAAATGACAATATCCTGGCCGGACTACTGTTGTCAGTGATATAAGTATTTGAAATGAATAGGATTTCTTAATGTCTACATGTCAGGGCCATTTTATGATTAATTGAAATACATTTCTTACATACAGTTCCTTTAATTAATGATCACAAACGTTTAAATAATGACAGTGGGTCTAGGTATATATGAATGTGTAGTGGGCAGTGGAATAACTATTGGTTTCCGTTTGTGGTGACTGCTGACTGAGATAAGGGATGAGATTAAATAGATCCTGGAACTTAGCCTGGTCTGGAGCAGGCTAGCTCCACAGAATAAATCGCCATGGTAACTTATACCATAACATATCCTGCTGCCCCCTATCCTATGCCCCTATCCCGCTTTTGTGCAACTGGATCACGGATAAATTGAGCCAGGATAACCAAGATATCCCGGCTTAATCCCTTATCCTAGTTTTGTGCAATAGGCCCCGGTCTATGAGCTCTCACACTAAAAAACAGTGTGGAGAACAACATTATGAAACACAAATTAATTTTTAACACTTTTCCGTGTTTTCATCTCGTGTACCGTAACCCCCTAGTGGGAGCTTGCGTACCACCGGTGGTAGCCTACATGTACCACAGCTTGGGAATCCTTGGCCTAGCATAATAGATTGCCCTTACAATGACCAAAGAGCTTAATAGTAAAATTACACTGAAAATAGCCAAGGCCTCAAAGGACTAATATATGACTTATCTGGTTAAAAAGTGTCACCTTTGCACTCCCTTTCTGTTAAATATGTAACCATTTAGCATACTGTTTTCCAGTTTGTAACACGGATGTAACAATGCACCGTGAATCGGCTAAAAATCGGTACACACGTGTGAACATTACAACCGGTTGAGAAAAAAACAGTGACGCCGCCTGAATTTTTTCATTGGTCTAAAATATCAGTCCCTGCAGACTGTTGTTATATTAGCAATATAATCAGCAGTATTGCGAGAGTGAAAACTAATGGCATGGTGTCCCTCTTAATAGACTACCAATTCGCTGAAGCCCTTTTAAGGTTTGTTCGTCCACAGCATTGTAATGTTAACATTTTATTTACCATAAGTTAATAACGTTGAAGAGGCTCTGCAATGTTGGCCAAGTTTATTTGTTTGTTTGCATTACCTTGTTCCTTACATGACATGAGATAATGTCCTCTTCACATGCATGTGAGCCTATGTAGGAGTTCCGTACCCTATGCATGGTGTAATTAGTTTCATTGGGCCCTCGCAGGTGGGGTGCAGTGCAGTACTCTGTCCAACCCAGTTTAAGACCCAGATGTTCTGTGACATGCTACGACAGATCTGCCCAGAACTGGACACAGCAAGGCCAGGATTCCTCAAAAGCTCCAGGTGCGGGGGTCGCTGTGGTACAACGGTACCATATTCGGGTCCCAAGTGCCCATGGGAACCCGGATTTGAGTCCGACCTGGGTCATTTCCTGATCCCACCTCATCTCTCTCTCACACTCACTTCCTGTCTTTCCCCTTGAGGATCAATTAAGTATCTATCTATCTACTTACACAGCCCCATAATATAATATGATACATTAAAAACAATCATACTGTATATTCATACAAACTGTCAAGTTGTCAAGCCTTTACAGTATACCCCAGGTCCCATTCCTACATTTGCCAAACTTTCCTTTTTTTGCGTAATTCAATTTAATTAAACTGAAGAATATCACACACAAGGTCAGTGGAATACATCCAACTTTCTATCCAATAATCCTCTGTCTGACGGTAATCCCTCACTCTTCGCAATAAAAAAGTATCTCTCCCTTCTGGCCCTCCAGGTTGCCAGACCTGCGTATGGTGATCGTGATGGACAGCCGCCAGCCAGGCATGCTCCATGTGGACGATGTGATGCAGGCGGCAGGCAGCCAGCAACACCAGGAGCTCCAGAGTCTCCAGGCCCAGCTGTCCTTCGACGACCCCATTAACATCCAGTTCACATCTGTACGTGCCTTTCTGTCCCTTATGTACTATTCTGTGCCATACCACTGGCTGCGCTTGAGCCGGGCTGTCATCATCGACTGACAATCGCTTAACCCAGGTTTGATTCTTGCTGCTGTGAATAATGCGTTGCTTTGGATGAAAGCATCTGCTAATAAGTATCAACTATAGTCAACAGTTTTACAATGACTAGAGCAGAGTCTTTCAACAGCCAAATGGACTAAGCCATGACTTACGCTCTGTGTGCTGACTGTGTTTGTTGTTACTCTTTCAGGGGACAACGGGCCTGCCTAAAGGGGTCACTCTGACGCACCATAACATTGTTAACAACGCCTACCTCCTGGGACTTCGCACAGGCTTCGACTGGAGGGTGTGTTGCCCCTTCTCACACCCATCTGATTCATAGGGCTGTATTTTGGGCACCAGCGCATGGCGTAAAGTTCGTTATTCACCCGCGCAAAGTTGAATTCGGTATTTTGCATGTTTATTTTTCAAGCATTGCGCCCAGGGGTGTGGCAATTAACAACCTAGGGAGGGGCCTAGCGCGTTGTCTAAAAATCGCTATCATACACCACCTTAACCTGGTCAGAAGTCAATGGCGAGTTGTTCATATGCTATTTTAAGAGCGCATGTCAACAGTCATATTAGCAGGTGCACGCACCATCCTTCTATCATTCATGAACGCACACCAGCGCACGTCCATGCAAAGCATTACAAATTGCACGATTACAATGGGAAACATAATTAGAATAAAGATATTACGAAATACTGTACATCTCATGATGAGTAGTTATTCACCATCATTTGCAAATTGGTAATGACGGTTAAAAGTGATTAGGGGAGAGGCGAGAGACACGTATGGAGCACAGCTGAAGACACACTGTCACGAGATATAAGCAACTCCTCTGGAGGATAAATGTTGTTTTATTCAGTCATTTCAGCAATATTAGTGTAAGTGTTGCTTTTTCCAGCCTATGTTTTCGATGGTAATCCATTGTCATTCAATAGTGAAAGTAACTGCATATAACTGTCTTCGTTGACTGACACCTTGGTGAAGTTAGTTTCACTTTGCCAATGAGTTCAAATAATAGACGAGTGCAAATGCGTGAAGGCTATGCTAGGTTTTAGTAATGCATGGTTTAAGAATGACTATTTCATACGGTCTCGCAAGCAGCCTCCTTCAAATGCGCCGTTGAATGCCAAAATACAGATGCATTTATTTGACATATTGCGCTTTGCGCCGTTAAAGGGAATGCCAGATGTCATTCTCATTGGTTTAAAATGATGTTACGCCCCCAAACACACCCATATGTCTGATTAAAAAACCTAGGAACACCTTGTTGCGCCATGCGCTCCACTTTTGATAACGAAACCCCTCCCAATGTGAACTGGACATCCTACTAAATTTGAATAGACTTTTGACTAGTGACGATGCACTTTAGAATGTCATGATGGGGCCCATAGTCTCTTATATGTAACAAAAGCTAGCTTCCTGAGGGGTGAAAGGAAATGCTAAAGATTGATCTTAAAGGTCTAGTCCTCGATTAAAAGCCAATACACTTTTTTTTTTTTCAAATTCACTGAATTTTTCCTCACAGTGCTCTTAGCTGTTCGTTTACAGCCCTGGCTCTGTAAATGTGGAGCAAAGTGACCAAACAATACAGACTGGTGACCGAAGCAAAAATGTAAAAATGAGGGCGGGGGGAGTCAGTTCTCTCTCACGTCCACATTCCTGCCTGAGGTGCCTTTGAGCAAATCCCATAACACACAACTGCTCCTGGGCAATGGCTGCCCACCACTCCAGGTGTTTGTGTGCGCTCACTACTCATGGTGTTTTCACACATGGTGTGTTTGTGTGTTCACTAACCACAGATGGGTCAAATGCAGAGGAAGAATTTCCCTCAGAATGAATAATAGTATCTATTTATCTATCTATCTCTATCTATCTATCTATCTGTCTGTATCTGTCTGTCTGTCTGTCTATCTATCTATCTATCTATTATTCCATCCAATCAACAATGCCTCAGAACACTGAAATGAGGGGTGTACTTGTTTGCCTGTTGAGTTCAAATACCAATAATCTTTTGCCAGGATAAAGGACTGTGCCTTTATTGTTGCTGAGTGGGCCTGGATAGAGGACTGTGCCTTTAATGTTACTGAGTGGGTCTGCTGGCACCTCTAACGTCTAGCTTGTCGCGTCTCCTCCTCAGCCTGAGGTTCGAGTGTGTGTCCCTGTGCCCCTGTACCACTGCTTCGGCTCTGTGCTGGGGGGCATGTGCATGGCACTGCATGGCGTCACACTGGTCTTCCCCTCGAAAGGGTACGACGGACTGGCTAACCTGGAGGCTATTCAGAATGAAAGGTATTCCTCTAACTGCCTATATGCCAGGCACTTCCTGGAAGGCTTTTCATCCAGCTCATACATTTCCGATGGACCGTCACCTGTGTTGTAGCGGCTATTATTTTTAGCGTACCTGTTTACACAGGCCCGGCTGGGTGTTGCACCTAGTGAATGAGCTCGTTAAGATGCTGAAGGATTTACGGTGTGTTACTAGCCTGGCTAGCGCCACCACTTCTCAATGAGACGTGGTCTGGGAACCAAACGTTCATTTTCTCGTATTTGAAAAAAATGCCTAGATCCGTTTATTGGGTGCCACGGATGTCTATCAAATGCGTCTGTGCATAACTCATTATCGTCTTGCTTTCCCCCCTGTTCTGTGATTGGTTCCCTATCTCAGGCGAAAATTTGCTCCATGGTCTCCAGGCTGCCTTAGCAGCATGAATCAAATCGCGCGCAAGGCAGCATGGGAACACCCAGGCTAGTGTGTTACTGTAAAGTTGAATAAAGTTGCCCTGTTTGGCATAAACAAGATATTCAGTGTCCGAGTGAACACGAAAGGAGCCGAACATGACACTGATGCTCCTCCACTGGAAATAGATGTGCTGGCTGAAGATGAGCCCTCCGTGGCATATAGTCCACTCAGACGTTTGTAGTGGTATCAGTTTAGCAGGCGCTTCACTGGATTTCAGTTAGGATGATATTCCTAATCTGTCCACCAGAGGACTCTTGCCTTCACACAGTACGTATGTTAGTATGTCTTCACACTCTGCACTATCACGAGTATTCATTTATATGCATTTTATTTTATTTTAATTATATTTTCATTTTCATTTTATTGTTCATATATATTCATTTCTCATATCCATTCATTCATTCTTCCATCCAGATGCAATTTCCTCTATGGCACTCCTACCATGTTCATCGACATTCTCGGGCAGTCAGATTTCCACAAATACGACGTGTCTTCAGTAGATGCTGGTGAGACGATCAACTAAACGAATGTATTTCTGTGGTAGAGTGTTGAGATCGTTAACGCATGCTGCATTAACTATCATTGCTCTCTCATGGAAGGAATCATGGCTGGGGCCCCATGCCCTCCGGAGGTCGTGAGGAAACTGATTAGAGACATGGACATGAAGGAGATGATGGTAACAATCAAAAGCACATGTGACCAGACTGTCATGTCTTGAGGTCAAAGGTTAAGAATCAAACTAGACAAAGGGGAGCTGGAGCACTGCAGGGATCCCTTGTATCCTCTGGTGCTCTTGGAAAAATGTTCATCAAAAGAGAATTGGAAAAAATCCAGGTCCAGGCACTCAGTGAGATGCAAAAGTTCAAAAGCCTTTATTATTTCTGTGGGGTAAAACATTAAAACACCAACGCGTATCGGCCCACTGGCCTTCATCAGGGTGTTGCATATTTAGAATAAGCCAGTGGTGTAGTCTATGTGATACGTAGGACTATGCAGTATACCCACTTAAAAATCATCACCATCTCAGTATACCCACTTACTGTAAAATAGGCAAGGATACGTATTAACATTTGGGGTATATCCACTACAGCTAACTGGAATAATCATATTTACCAATCTTGGTCACACACTTCTTTCCTTTTTTTACTCAAAGGTTGCCTATGGGACTACGGAGAACAGCCCTGTGACATTCGTAGGCTTCCCTTATGACAATGAGGAACGCAAGACAGAGACTGTGGGCTGCATTATGCCCCATACTGAGGTATGCTGAAGCCTGTAGGCTGCATTATGCACCATACTGAGGTATGCTGAAGCCTGTAGGCTGCATTATGCACCATACTGAGGTATGCTGAAGCCTTAGGGCTGCATTATGCACCATACTGAGGTATGCTTAAGCCATGTGCTGTGCTCTGGCTGTGGTTGTCTGAAACTCTCTACACCACCTGATAAGCTCAATCAAGTGCATGCTCTACATGAAGAACTGTCAAAATTCTCATATTTATATATTTTTTTCATATTTTTTAATAGTATTTCAAAACTACATTCTGCACTCTTAATTTCTTAGGTGAAAAACAAGGGATTCACGCAGGTAGAAGTGGCGTTTGCGCCTTTAGTTTAATTCCGGTCCGGTTCAAACTGGGAACACTGCTGATGGGCTAGACCCGGAGCCCTTGTGTGCGGTCTCTTCTTTTTTCGCACTTTGGGTGAAAATTAAGCCAGCAGCCAGATACCCACAGGCATGCTAATATTTACATGTAGGAACTCTCATTCTGCAGTGCACCCCGTAGGGTAGTGCATATGTGAACTGTGCATTCAGAAGAGTAGACTTGACTTTAAATGGCGCGGCTTCCTTGCCAATCTGCTTGGTCACTCACTCCTGCATCCATCAGGCGAAGATCGTGGACCCAGCCACAGGCGAGATGGTGCCCCTGGGGAGCTCGGGCGAGCTGCTGATCCGCGGCTACTGCGTGATGCAGGAGTACTGGGACGAGCCAGGCAAAACCCAGGAGTGCATCACCAAGGACGGCTGGTACAAAACTGGGTAAGAGACACAGAGGGAATCTGGAGGTGCAACATATACTCCCAGTGTGTATAGTTCTAGCTGTGTTCAGACAGCCCATTGGTGGTTGCTTCAAAAGTTGGAGTTAATTTAACTCTGTTGCAATTCTCACTTTTGCCACTTAAAGCTGCAGTTGGCAAGTCTGACAGATTGAGGGAACTTAGCCAACATTTTGAATGTTTACAACTCTCATGCCCCTCCCCCACTACCACCGAGCACCCTCTCATCGAGTTCATGCTCGTCAGTGCACACCAGACTGTGATTGACAGTCAGATCTCACACAGCCCTGCTCTGATTGGACCAGAAGAACCGGGAGCTGTGGATTTTTGCAAAACAAATAACAGGCTCTAGGTGGAGGTAGAAGTGCAGGGTTTTTTCTAAAACCGGCTGATTTATGTTGTTCTGTTTAATTTCATTAGCATCCCATTACCATTCCATGATCACTTGTTGCTAGTTGCTTCCTGTCTGAATGCATCTTAAGGCAATGAGTTACATGCTATAAGATGCAGAAAGAGCGAAATACACTGCACAAGTTTATCTCTATATTTGTCTGAAGTGACAAGTAACAGTAGTTGTGTTCTAAAACTATCGCTAAGAGACAACCAGTCCTCTGCGTAGAGGTCATCATGAACCTGTTGACGATTGTGTTCTTCCACAGAGACATCGCCAGCCTGGACGGGTTTGGTTACTGCCGCATCGAAGGCCGCATTAAAGACATGATCATTCGTGGGGGCGAGAACATCTACCCAGCAGAGATAGAGCAGTTCCTTCACACCCACCCCAAAGTACAGGAGGCCCAGGTGAGGATGTAGCACATCAACACAACCACAAGGGGGCAGCTGTGAGTAGAGTGCTGATGAAGATTTAATGTGATCTAGTCTAAATTAGACCAGAGTGGTTTGAAGGTACAGTCCACAATCTAATCAAATACACTTTTTTCGTCAGACAATTGCTCCTCACTGTCTAGAAAAATGTTCTAGAGTTCGTATGTTTATACTTGCTCTGTAAACTGGAAACAAAGTGGCTCAGACCAAACCATGCACTATTCCAATCAACCCAATATCAATTGCTTCAGGTGTACAAAAAGGAAATTGTAATTTGATTGGCTGTTGACCTCAGATATTAACAATCTTTCATCAGAATCACTGACGGTGCCTTTAAATGTACCTTTGCAAAACTGAATGTTTTTGTGGATATTTCAGTTCGGAGGTTAAGTTAACCTTCATGGTTCAAACATCCCCTCACAAAACAGAGCGTTAGAGGCTCAAAGGGATCAGAGACGTGAAACAATATTTAGAGTAGCGTCTCTTCAGAAAGGTCTCCACAGCCTGCAGGGCTTCACCAGAGGTTTACAAACACAAGTGTGAAGAACTCGTTGGCTGACCGGTTTGTGGATTCCCAGGTGGTGGGGGTGAAAGACGAACGGCTGGGAGAGAACGTGTGCGCCTGCATTCGTTTGCGGGAGGGGCAGGACTGCACTGCAGAGGAGATCAAAGCCTACTGCAAAGGCCAGGTACAGTACACTGCGAAACATAAAGTTATGTGTTATTAATCTTATGTTAAGATTAAAAAATCTATTTGGTATTGTTTTTTAGCATGAAGAGACTTACCTAGCACTCTCACGAGAGATCATTTTGATTTAGTTTAAGAAGATTGACTTATTTTAAGGACTCTTATCAAGACAAATTTGCTCAACGTACTGGCAGACATATTTGCTTGTTTTTAGAACAACTTGTCTTAATGCATGCACTGGCAGACAAATTGGTTTGTTTTTAGGATGAAACGTCTTAAAATAAGTCACTTCTAAAATTAAGTAAAATGATTTAATGAGAAAGCGCTAGGTAAGTCTCTTTATACTGAAAACAATACTAACTAGATTTTTTGATCTTTATATAATATTAATAACACTTGGTTAGATTAGCAGTTTTTGCAGTGTACAACCACTGTCTCCAGCAGTGGCCGTAGCCTCATGCCACCTTTTTGCTTGAGCTCTACTTGCTTCTCTGCCCTGAACGTGCAGATTGCCTACTTCAAGGTTCCCCACTATGTTGAGTTCGTCACCAGCTATCCACTCACAACCTCCGGCAAGGTGAGGGATTTTGATTTCATGTTTGCATATTTAATGATCTGCTAAATTTAACAACTAAACATTGGTGTTGGTATTGTACATATTTATTTGCAGTGAAAAGGGGACCATGGATCATCATCTTTTTCTGTTTTCAATCCTTTAGATCCTGAAAAACAAACTAAGAGAGGCAATGGAGAAGAAGCTCTGTGTTTGACTCTCTCTTTCTCTTCCCCTCTCTCTTTCTCTCTCAAACACACACACACACACACACACACACACACACACACGGGTAACAGTTACTGTTCCTGCAGGTGGGTCTTGGGGAAGGTTTTTTCAGGGCAAAATTTTAAATCCATTATTTAATGAAGCCCAGTGTTGGGCTGTTCATCCCTACTATCTAACACTTATCTTGTGAACCGAAAGACTCACCATGAACTCTGTTTCAACACTCTACCTGTAGCAGAATAAAACTATTGGAGACAAATGACGTTTTAAATATTTTCCACTTTTATTCGAACATATTAGACAACCGCTTCTACATCATGATAGATATGATTTTTAACGAAAGTACAATTCATAAAAGGTCACTCATCTTCATAACATGCCATAGAGAATCTGAAATAAATTAACGCAGATGTCCAGAGTCCAGAGATGGTATTTACAAACCTGACAACGCTTACAAACCTATATACACAGGCCATAGCCACAGGCCACGATAGTGCTCAATAACTTAGCGGTGAATTTACAAGGACAGGGTAAAGGAAGCAAAAAACAATAAATAAAAACCACACCCTGACTTAAGTGCTCCTTAACTCCAAAGGCTGGTGGGTAAGGGGGCGACAAACCAGGAGAGACAGCACCATGGTGTAAATCCAAATGGAAAAACTGGAAAGAGCAGAATGAACTGCTCGACAAAATTAACATGTTCAAACAGAGGCACGTGGAGGGGTGAGACTCTTTCACGTCAGAAAGACATTCACTCGGCAAAACGCAAAGTTATTCTTTTTCTAAACAGAACCAGCTCTATGATTTAGTTTGACCTAAAAAAAAAGAAAAAAGAAAAGCAGAACGTGCCCTCGTTGATAACAGTACTTGACGTGTCACAAGATGACTGCAAACCTCACCACATGCAACGCCCTGGATTACTCACTCCTGTTCAGATGATAGTGGTGCACAAGACGGTGATGACCATAAACCGATAATGCTGACAGAGTGTGTGCTGTTTGGTGCAGGTGATTATTCCAGGCTGTTAAACGTCAGGAGGTCTTTCGGCCATACTTCAGCTAGACCATCTGCTCCAAAAACTCTTGCTTGCTCTCTTTGGACAACTGCTGCTCAGAGACAACCTGGCTGTGCTAGCAGCTGTCCTGTGTCATTTCAGTCACTTGTGTGGCTGTGAGGAGGGTCCATCACATACCACACACACACACACACACACACACACACACACTCTTTGCATTGAAAAGCATACAGTATAATGAACTTCAAAAGAAAAAAAAAAATCCCTTTTTCTGACAAATTTTAAATACATTTCTTTTATCTGTGTAACACATTCAAATGCCAAAAAAGAAAACAAAATGCAGCTGTTGCAGTCCAAGCCGAAGACCTTTGTCACGTGGAGTTGGTTTGTGCGAGAGGAGCCGCCAGCTGCTGAAAGTCCACTTGAGCTGTGGTGAAGCCAGCCACACATTCACTTGCACATTCACATGTTACACCTGACATGAACCTGCCAGGCAAACATTGGGAACGCCATCTGCTTCCAACACACACACGCTCACAAACATATCACACCGCAGTGCTGCACAGTCCTTGCTGCATTCTTTCTCCACACACACACACACACACACAAACGCGCACACACACACACACTTACTGGCCATGATCAGTTTCATTTTAAGCACACACAAGCTCTCTCGACCATCGCCCTCTCTCTCTCATGTCTTTATCCACAACACCAATTTTGCACTCTTTCATGAGTCCTCTCCGTGCTCTGTTCATCTGCTATGGAAGGGGGAGGGGCTTGATGGGTCTCTCACACACTGAGGGGCAGCATGCCGGGCGGAGACACCGTCCGTGGGGGGGCCATGGTCGTCAGGGAGCTGGGGTCCAAACCGTTCATGGTCCTAAACAGAGATCACAGTGGACAAACACACATCAAACAATGACTCAGCAAAATGCCCCAGCGTGCTGACTAATACAGTGTTACTTTATGGCGAGGTAGGGGACACGGAAACACAGAGGTACAGTGGTCTTCATTGGGATCCTACAAGTCTGTTGTTGTAGACGTCATCATGGCATCACAAGAAAGGCTATTATGTTCCCCACATCACAGAAGAGGCCCTTACATTACGTATATGACATCACGGGAGAGGCCCTTACATTATGTTTGTCACATCACAAGTGAGACCCTTACGTTACATATGATATCTCGTCAAATCACAGGAGAGGCCCTTACGTTTTGTCGAAGTACGTTGTGTGCAGTGAATGCGAGAACTTGGTAGCGTTGCTGTTGATCAGATTCCCATTTCCTGTGTAGTTTTTCCTCGCCGTCTGGTCCTTGGCAAAGTTCCGACAGGCGGCTAGTTTGGACTCCAATGCCTGCAGATAACCACATTCAGTTCAGTGAATGTTGTGACAGAATGTTGTGGCCAGACAAAGTCTCTCAGAAGCCCTGGCAAAAGATTCAGTGAAGTACCAATCTGGCCCATCTTACCCCGACTTTTCGTAAGAGGTCTCCAACGATGTTGAGAGCTGAGATTCTGGCAGAGGGGGTCAGGGCTGAGTTTCCATTTGTCAAGTTCCCATTGGTCAACACTAATGAGAAAGGGAGAGAGAGAGCAGGACTGAGAAGGGCTCATTCTGGACAAAGACGTAAGACATAAGATAGAACAGAGGTTAAAAGAGAAACTCCGACTGTGTGTGTGTGTGTCTGTGTGTGTGCGGCAAGCATGTGCACAAGAGAGGGTGTGAACGAGAGTTTGTATTGGTGCCTATGTGAAAGACACCAATCCAATCCACTTTATTTATATAGCACATTTTAAACAAACACAAGGTTCCCAAAGTGCTGTACAGCAAGATAAGAAACACACAAGACACCACAGAAGCACAATAATAGGATAATGTATTAAAATTAAAAGAGATAAAAACTAACTAAAATAAATGTAAAAAAATAAAAGTAAAAGACATTAAAAACTAAAATAAAAGTAAAAAGAGATTAAAAAACAACTCAAATTCAATAAAATATACTGCCCACATAACACATCTACATACCATCAACACACTACCTGGGGTTAAAAGCCAGAGAAAAGAGGTGAGTTTTAAGATGAGACAGTGAAGGGGCCTGTCTGATGTGAAGGGGCAGATTGTTCCATAGTTTTGGAGCTGCAACGGCAAAAGCTCGTTCCCCTTTAGATTTTAGCCTGGCTCTGGGCTCTGTCAGGAGCAGCTGGTCAGCTGACCTGAGAGAGCGGCTGGGAGTGTATGGGTGGAGCAGCTCAGAAAGGTAAGGTGGGGCAAGGCCATGCAAGGCTTTAAAAGCAAATAAGAGTTTTAAAATGAATTCTAAAATGGAGAGGCAACCAGTGGAGTGAAGCTAAAATAGGTGAGATGTGCTCATACTTTCGTATGCTAGTTAAAAGACGGGCAGCAGCATTTTGTACCAGTTGCAGACGAGCAACGGAGGACCCGCTAACCCCCATAGAAAGTGCATTGCAGTAATCCAGCCGGGTCACAAAGGCATAGATTACTGTTTCAAAGTGCTGTTTTTGAAGGACTGGTTTAATTTTTGCCAGCTGTCTTAACTGGAAAAAGCTTGATTTTACCACAGATTTAATCTGGCTGTCAAATTTAAGGTCAGAGTCCACTTTTACCCCCAAATTTGTCATGATTGGCTTGTGGTACTGTGCTAACAAACCCAGATCAACCAGGGGGGTCACAGAAGTGCCACCAAAAATTAAAATTTAAAAAGTTAAGAGACATCCAGGCTTTATGTCATGTAGGCACTCTAGCAATGGCTTAATACTGTAGGCATCTGACTTTTTAAGAGGGACATAAATCTGTGTGCCATCCGCATAGCAATGAAAAGAAATGCAGTGTTTCCTGAGAATTGAACCAAGGGGGAGAAGATAGAGAGAAAAAAGAGGGCCAAGCACAGAGCCTTGTGGTACCCCATATGAGAGGGGGACAGTGGAAGACACAGAGTCACCAACACTAACACAGAAGGTTCGAGGTGACAGGTAGGACCTGAACCATTCCAGAGCTGTGCCACTGATGCCCACCCACTGCTCCAAATGGGCAATCAGGATTTCATGGTCCACTGTATCAAAAGCAACAGTCAGATCAAGCAGTACAAGGACAACGCAGTGACCAGAGTCAGTAGCTAAAAAGATGTAATTAAAAACTCTTAAAAGCGCTGATTCTGTGCTGTGCAATTTTTTAAAGCCAGATTGGAAGATCTCAATAATATTTTGCTCATTTAAAAAGTCCATGAGCTGGGAATACACAATCTTTTCTAAGATTTTAGACAGAAATGGCAATTTGGATATCGGCCTGAAGTTTGCCAAAACAGTAGAATCCAGCGCAGGTTTTTTTTAACAACGGCATGTTTAAAATTACCAGGAACCACTCCAGAGGTCAGACAGCTATTGATAACTGCAGTAAATGATGGTCCAACAGTCTGAAAAACCTCCTTAAGTCGGGGAGGGACATTATCAACTGACGAGCCTGAGGGCTTCAAATGACCAACAATATCCTGCACAAAGGCCAAGGTCACAGGCTGAAATGAGTCAAAAACAGCAGAGAAGGGGACAGACACTGAAGGGACAATGGCAGGTGGTGAAATAAGTGCTCTGGCAAATGTGACTTTATCAATAAAAAAGTGAAGAAAGTTTTCACACACAGCCGGGGAGGCCTCAATTCCAACAGTCTGTGGTGCATTTAAAACAGTTAATAACACCAGTATAGAAAGAGCAACAGAAGAAAAGAAAGAAATGAAGTGAGTTTGTGTGTTTATGTGAGGGAAAGAAAGAAAGAGACAGAGAGAGAGAGCGCATATGGTACCTTTCTGCGTGATGAAGGGGTGCTCAATGTTCTTCCCAACTGGGGTGGCTGGTAGGGACAGGGAGGCCTGCACTGCTGTGTCCATCTTATCAATGTCCAGCGTGGGCGAGCTGGGAGCGGACATGCGCGTGGTGTCAGTCGTCCTCTCCCGAACAGCCAGCTCCTGTCTCAGGTCTGCAGGGAACAGGGGAGGGACTCAACAATGTTGACCAATACTTCTGTATTCCAAGCAATATGTGTGTGTAGCTCAACTAGAGGTTGCTGCAAGGGGTTCCTGACATCGATACGATGAGTTCAATACCAAATGGAGCACACACATTATGCATCACTTCTGATGAAAGCGTCTACTAAACGGATAACCGTAAATGTATACGAGTACATTACATAATGTAATGTATGTATAGGAGTACTGAGAGGCACCTCACCAGAGGGCATCATAAAACTACAATCCCCAGGAAGAACTGAGGGGGGGAGTGAGGAGACAGAGCTTTCTGGTCAGTAAGTACCTCTGGCCTCGTCCTTCAGCCTCTGCACGGACACCAGCAGCGACTCCTTCTCGTCCAGTTCGCTCTCCAGGAAGGCGTTCCTCTCGATGGCCTGGTTCAGCCGCTGCTCAAAGTCCTCTAGGGACACGATGGTGGCCCTGAGAGAGAACACAAGACAGCACGTCAGGACACACACACACACACACACACACACACACACGGACACACACACACACACGGACATGGACAAACAGACGCACGCGCAAAAAGCCCAGGGTACACACAGTCCTGTGGGAGGGGCAGATTTCTTTGTTCTGAATGCGTCACCACCACTCAACAGCTAATAATGATGAGAGCTGAATACAGTAAGCCGCAACTTATGAGTTATGTCTGATTAATAACACCCAGTGTTCACGCATAGTCATCCAGATCAATGGGACGTTACGTGACTTACTGCATAGTTGTGTGGCTAACTCACAGAACTCCTGTAGTAGAAATAGCTCCCCTGAATCTTCATGTTTAGGTGTACATATTACGTAAGGGATAATGTATAGAACGCCGGTCATTATTGGGAAAATAAGTCCCGACAGGGCGAACCGGACCCCGACGCGCAGCGGAAAATGTTTTGTACTAATGTTATGTGTCCCACTTTCAGGGGTTTTCAGCACAACAGCCATGACCCATACAGAAATCCTGTGTTGTGGACTAACTCTTAGAGGCCTGTGACTAAGCACAGTATGTATCATGTGTGACTGCTGACTACCTTTAGATGCTGTACGTATAAATGGGCCGCTGCTGACTACCTTTAGATGCTGTACGTATAAATGGGGGCTGCGGCCTACCTTTAGATGCTGTACGTATATAAATGTGTGCGCACCTCTTGGCCCTCTCCAGGTCATCATTGGCCTGCTCCAGCTCCCTGACGTATTTGTGCAGCTGCTCCTTGATGCCGCGTGTCTGTACCAGGTCGTCCTCCAGCATGGAGATCTGCTTGTAGCTCTGGGCATACTGCTGCTCCAGTTTCTCCTGCAGGCAGATAGGCAAGAGGGAGAGAGAAAGAGAGAGGAAGAGAGAGAGAGAGAGAAAAAAAAATCATTTATCCTGATGCATTCCTTCTCTACTGGGACAGAGCTGACAGGTGCATGGAAGGACAAGGAGGAGAGGACGAGGATGAACAGGCTAGGGGTGGCCCATCCCTGCTTCCCTCAGACAAGTTAAACTACTTTCCCTTTCCCTCGTTAGCTCAGAGCACTCCTCTCCTTCCCAGCCACTCCTGCATGCTCTGGGGACAAGAGGGGCACTGTGACCCATATCCTCCCCTAATAAGATCAAGATCAAACACAGGTGTGTTCCTACAGCCTCTGCACGCCAGCGAAGCTGTAAGCACCATGTCCGCTACCTGGTTTACTTTCCTCTGGCTCGATCTGCCTGATGCAGTGAGGAAGAGACAGCGTGTCCTCATGAGATCGTTACACTGTACACATACAGCATGTGTGTGCCAGGGAACCGTGTTTACTCACAGCGGCTCCTGACAAGAGTGGGCTCACATCAGTTTAGGCTTATTTTAACTGTCTTGATCCTGCCATCCAATTATAGAGCAGTGAAGGATTAGTCTTAGGAGGTGTGTGCATACACTCTCTCCCTCTCACTCAGACACACTCACATGGCAATCATCCAAACGTTGGGATTGGATTGGATTGGGTCAGGTCCCAATTACCAGTGATCTGATTTGCCTGACCAACAGTGACTACACAGTGGTGCCTCAGGGAATTCCGAGGATTCATTCATAGAATTCAACAACAGAAGGTGAGGACAAAAACAGAGCAGGTGTGGAGGACAGGGTAGGTCACAGGGGCAAAGGGTAGAGTAAAGGGGCAACGCTAGACACTAGCTCCCAATATAAACTTTGGTTTGATTTAGTACTTGTTTTTTTTTTTTTTTTTACATCAGGGCTGTTTGTCTTCTTGGGGTACAGTGTGTACAGTTCTGTAACCCTAAGATACAACCCACCCAATCCACCCCGGGCTAAGAGCGTCTGCTTCCTTGACTTCCAGCAGACACTGGTCAAATGGACCTTCTCCAGGTGAAAGCTTCCTTACCTTCAGGGACTCCACTTCATTCTTGAGCCTCTGGTTCTCAGCCTGCAGGTCGCGGATGCGGTGCTCGGCCTGACCCAGCTGGGCCTCCAGCTCGGCCTCCAGCTCCCGGCTGCCCTCCTGGAACTCCAGCAGCTCCTCCTGGGCGTCATGGCAACTGCAGTGGCCAAAGGAGAGGAGAGAGGACGGGGGTCAGAAGTGGGTTGAGGAGGAGGAGCGGGTGTCTGTCCGGGGCCATTCATTCACTTCATAATCTAGTGGCTGCATTGCTTTAGCCATCTGCCAACAGAACGCCCCCCCCCCCCCCCTATGACTTTCTTTTCATGTATTATTCAGTTCAGCGTGACAAGACTCATCCTAGAGAAGCTGGCATCTGCTCCCGGTGGAGATAATGACTTACAGACACAGAGGCCCAGTTCAGTAATGTAATAAACTGCAAGAGCGGCAGGCACGCAGGCAGTGTGGCAGGACAGGAATACAACTCAGATCATTAAATCACAGGGAGGGAGGGAGGGACCCTCACATGCCTCATTTCTGAAGTCAGGTCATTAAATCAAAGAGAGAGCGAGAGAGAGAGCAGGAGTGAAAGAAAGAGAGAGGGATGGAGGGAGAGAGAAAAAGAGAGATGGAGGGAGAGAGGGAACGAGAGTGAAAGAAAGAGCCCATCTACAAGTCCAGGTCATAAAATGAGAGTGTGAGAGTGACAGAGCAAAAAAAGGAGAGCGAGACAGTCTAGTCTCTCTCAAGTGCTGTATAGCCGCGGTGGCTCTAGCTGGGAAGGCAGCGCTTGTGCTTCACTTTAAGTGTACACAGAGCGCTAGTCAGCACGTCTGGTCACAAAGCAGCGTCTGGGCTAATTATAAAAAGAGCTGAAGCAGAGTCGTGCTGGACAGACACACGTGCTGGTGCAGATGGGTCTGGGGGTCATGTCCTGAATGACCCTTCCGAGGTCAGGGGTGAGAGGTCAGTGTTATAGGGTGTGGGAGCAACCAAGCAAGTGACGAGGCTACTTTTTGGGGTCGGTGTGTGCAGTGTTTTGAAGGTACGGCTGGCTGATCTCCCATTCCTGCTGGCAGCAGAGTGCCTTAAATAAAAAGGGCACAGTCACACTTAACTCTGCTGTTGCTGCGGCGACAGACACCAAGGCTGCCTCATCAGCACAAACTTAAATAACACCTCGACAGGAAAGTCCCGTCAGCTGGCACAAAGCACAGACCTTCTTCCAGGTCCCTCTTAATCTCTTCATATTGAAGGACTTAGGAGAAGAATTTAAGATAGTCCTTCATCAACGCCGTCCTTGCTAGTTTAGCAATTTCTGTGACCTTCAGAAGACACACACTGTGCATGTTAAATGATTCATTATAAACTAGCCTGGTTCATATGAGATGTGGCGCACTGTTTCTCACTGAGCAGTTACAATCAAGCTCAGTGGGAAAGAGAGAAAATGTTCCCTTCTCACGTTTGTGGTGTCTGAAAAAGGTTACAGAAGTTGCAGACTGCAGTGTAATTTCCCTGGTCCATTTGCCTCAACAGGAAATTCTTGGGATTCTAAGCGCTTCCCGTGTGTCCACCGGAGCTTGGCGGGGTCTCCTGACACGCTGTCTGACTCAACTCAAGCATTAGCTGCACATGTAGACTTGTGTTTCTAGGAAGTGTATGAGTTTATGTGTGTCAGAGAGAGAAAAAGAGAAAGAAAGAAAGAAAGAAAGAAAGAAAGGAGGAACTTAAGAAAAATGAAAGAAAGAAAGAAAGAAAAAAAAAAACAAGGAAAAGAGAGACAGAGACTTGTGTTGTGTGCTTTTTGGTTTATATAACCTTGTTTTGTGTCCTTTTTGATCATTTATTGTTAATACAAATGTATGCTTTGACTGTTTTGGCAATGTTGTACACTGCACATTGAGGCAGGGGGGTGAGAAAGAATATGTTTATGTGTGTATGTGTGTCAGCGTGTGTGAGCGTGTACATGTGTATGTGTGAGCACATAAAATATGTGTTGGAACAACTGGGCCATGAGACAGAGCCAACCAGCACACTGCCAGCACTCTCCCCAGCAGCAGCAGCAGCAGCCACACCTGTATGGGCCCCCAGAGCTCAAGCGCCCGCTCCACTCCACAGCTGTTTCACACAGGGACAACCTCTACCCTGCAGCACTCAGTCCGCTCTCCTAATATGGTCACAGAGGAAACCACGAAAAAAAGAAAAAAAAAATGCTTTGCAGATAATAGACCGCAGACACTTCAAAACAACCACAATCAAGTGTGGTGTTGTAATAAAACACAGATGTTTTACTTTTGTGTGTACTAAAACAGCGGCAGTAATAAAACAAAGATTCCATCTGAGACGAGGCAAAGTACAGCGCAATCAAAACCTAATATCCCTCTGTTCAGCAAACGAATAGTGTAGAAACTCTCTGAGCACTTCAATGGGATGGACATTGACACTGGCGGCCAGTGTGTCCAGGTTATTATGTAACCCTGATGGTCTGAGACTGTTGGCAGCACATTGGCCGCGGCTCTGGGCTAAGCGCTTTACAGTAAGTCTGGTCACAGAGCCACTGTGTGTGTGTGTGTGTGTAAAGTACTTTACTCTACTCTCCCTCTCTCAAGCAGGTCTCTTTGTTCCTTAGGAGGCCTTTAAAACCTGAGCTTTTCAGACACATCCACCTCCGATAACCCCATTCAGCTGTCACGGCCGAGGCCGCACACAATAGTGAACCTTCCTGACAGAACGAGGCTGCTAATCCAGGTGCCGGTTGGGTATCGCTGGATTACGTGAAAGTGAAAATGTGCACGGTGGTGACTCAGGATCCAGACAATGCTAGGAAAAAAAGAAATCACAGGCTGGCGTCATGTGCAACATGCCCATGACGTCACAAGCCTTGTTTGTGTTTCATGTCCAGCTTTGTGAGCAGACAAAAAGCCTCTCCTTTATGCAAGCCACAGTATGAGCATGACTGCGTTCACGCTTGGATGAGCAGCTATGGGAACACAAGGCTGCCTGCCTGGAACCCTGAGGAAATAGCACGGGAGAAAATCTCCTCAGGAAAAGCTTTAGCTAGCAAACACAAAATAGGAGAAAACAACTCACTCGTAAAGGCTTCTAGACACAATCCTATTAACATTACCTAGAAACTATTTAGTGAGTAGTGCAGTGAATGGACTTGATAGATTTCCCATTCTTAGTACTGTTTTCAGTGTGATCTAAACACACATGCTACAGTATGTGATGCAGGCATTAGGAGTTGACTAAGAAGACTGAGAAGTGATACACACCTTTGCTTGTACTTTATGGACAGATTTTTCCAGTACTCAATTTCTTCATCTTTTGAGGAGAACTTGGGCATCATCTCTGTGTCCATGGTAGGAAGGCCTGTAGGAGATGAAAAGACATGAGAAACACATGGTCATGTTGAGCATCGACTCCAATCGAAGCAGATCCAGCCAAACAGTCATCCATGTCATCTTCCCACCCCCTCTGAGCTAACCCCCCCACCCCCCCCCCCCCCTTTTCTTCCCCGGCCAATGCCACCCCTAACACACTCACTCCTTACATCAAAGACAATCCACAAAGGATAAACACCCCTTTGCTTTAAAGCATACCAGAGACTACTACTCTGTGATCTCCAAGGAGGGTCCAACCAATGGTACTGTGGTTTCATCAAGCCTGTGGAATTTACAACAATTAACTTTGTTGTTGTAATTTGCACAGGGAGACCACAGAGACTGATTCTGCTTCATTGCTGCACGGTCTTTACAGGCTGTGTGAATTGAACTGTACTCATATTTTGATTTTAATATTATGATGCGACAATTATCCTCAGAGATTTTCCCCATAGACTGTATTAAGAACACTGAAACTATAGATTGTTTGAGTTGAATTCTATAAGGAACCAGGAAAATAATTCACTCCTCAAAAGGTTAATATCAAAGATCCTTGATTACTAGCTCCACTTTAACCCTCTCTGTTAATATCTTGATAAGCTGATGCTTAATATCACATTCATTTGCCCCTCCTGTCTGCCTCTGGTCCCCACCACAGGCTGAATCAATACACCTCATTAAAATTCTTGATTGCGAATTTGGGTGAATGTTTGCACAGTTCGTCTCTATTTGCCAGTGCCAAATTTCAGCTCAGGGCATTTGTACTACTGACACCCACTTTGTGGAAAGTACACACTCCTCCATCCCCACAAAAATGACCTGAGGAGCGGTCAGGTCCTCACCACGCGTCTGAGAGCTAAATCTTCCTCGATCTGACCAAATAGATGCTGTGCTGCTGTGGAGAGGGGAGAAAACGTATGTCCAACTTCTCCTGGAGCTCAATGAAGGCATATAAATATCCCTAATTAGCTGAGTGGCCTAATGCTCACTGGCACAGAGACCTGAACATGGCAAAGGTCCAACTCTGCCAGCCACCAACTTGTACATGAAACGAGGATCAGGGATGTTATATAATTTTAAGATAATCTCTCTCCAGTGAAGCAGAGGTGTTAATGATGGTGAGGCTTTTAAAAAAAAAAAAAAATATCACACCCAACAACAGGTGATAAGACCCATACAAGCTTCAGCTTGCCACTGCAACCGCCCATCTAGTCACGTTGATATGTGATGTTTCACTTCATGTCTAACCCCCAGTCTATGGTCTAACCTTATAAAGTTTAAGTATGTGAAAAGAGGGAACTGCCATTTCAAATTAGCAGCATTAGCACAAAGACAGCAACCATGTTATGTTATTCTCGCTAATGATGCAGGGCCAAGCAGTGGTGCCTACTTAAAATAGACACACAAAATGGAAAGAATTGGAAGGAAAAAACAGAGCGGCAGAAACAAGCAGAAGGATGAAGCATAGACTGTAAGGAGTTACGGGCTAGCTGCTGTTGCTAAGACAACACTGTTGATAAACACACCCATTACAGGGCAGGCAAGTCATTTCCTATGAATCCTGCCAAACAACGCAATTTAGGCAGTGCAATAGAACCTCTGCTGAATAAAAAAACTTCTTTCTTTAACCAAAGTGAGCTCTACAACATCTGGCAAAATGAATTCAGATTTCTCTTTCTCTCTTCTCTCACGCTCTCTCTCTTACACACACACACACATATATATACACACATGCACACACAGTAAACAAAAATATTGTAGTTGGCAATAACCCTGATACTGATTTTCACACCGATCTTACTAAGTGGCCACTCACTAGCATCATACTGATGGAGGCCGTCACTACCAGCTCTACTTTCTCTGACTCCAGTGACAGGTCCAGACTTCCTTCTGGTCCTCCAGCTGGTCCATATGGATGCCCGAGGGCTGGAATGCAAGCTCTGGGCTCACGTGGAGGGAAGTATGGCGTTTCCTGTCACTTTCACTAGCCAGTTCTGCCGTCACGCCGGCAGCAAGGACTACAGGCTTGCACACACAGTAGCCCTACAGCGAGGCTATACAACTATGCATTACAAAGTTTCTATGAAAACCAACACAAATCCATCCCTAGATGAAACACAGAGATGCTTACTGTTTGCACAATACAGAATTCTAGATGTCTCCTGTGCTAAAAAGTCCTGTCCTGGTCAGCCATTTTCATACCTGAACTGCATGACACTGTTGCTTTACAATGTTTGCCCCTGGATAATGAACAGAGTGCACACATCTACAAATAAAAGATTAAGCTATCCCTGTGTCTTTCAACATTGTTATGCATTTGTAAACATTTAGAATGCACATGTATGTTGTTAAAAATGAAAGTAGAATAAATGTTTCTATTATTTGGATGTGATATGACAATGTATCCACACAACATATATGGTTTAAGACGGCAGCGTAGCCAGTACCACTGACAGCTACGCTTGCATATATGCGCCCTTCAACAGGATAAACATGTGGGAGACCATACCTGACATACACTGTCAAAACAATCAACATACTCTGGTAGTTCCACAAAAATGTTTGTCATGCAATAGCACCACACATAATGACAATGACCTTTAAGAATTTGTTCAGCGACATTTTTTCAGAGAGTGTAACATCTGTAACAAAAATATTTATTTGGCAAACTTGGTTGGTGGAAGGGCCACCGCCACCTAAATGGTACATGATAAGAGGGCTACCGACCTCGCTTTACATACCCTGATGAACTTGATCATCATCTTCACTACGGTAATATGTTGCCATAACTAGAGCTTTGTAAGTTATCGCTGTAGTATTCATTGGCAAACAAGGTTAACATTACAGCTTAGCTGGCTGTCTTTCACTGCGCTACCGGCTAGCTTGTTATCTTTATAGTAAACAAACATAAGCTTAAACCTCATTAAGCAGAGTTAAATGAAAATAATTAGTATGCTTACCCTACAACAACCCCTACGAACACTTAGGATTTTACAAGATGTTGGTTTACTTGCACTGCATAACACATTATCGAAAAACAAACATGATCTGTAGCTAGCGAGCTAGCTAACGTTAACGTCATCATAAAAAATAAAATGTCTCTGAATTTCGTGTCGTAGCACTGGAAAACAAGCTGTCATCCGACATTAACCCAACAACAACAAACGATTAACATACCAATAGCAGATTGTTGGTGTGAACTTTCTTCTTATGTCTATTTTCATAAATTACAACCCCCGTTGCATCTTCCTTCGCTGACAGTACTAAACTAGCCGGCTGACTGCCTCGGGTGGATCTGAAAGCGAAGTGCCAACGCGTCTGATGTTAGAGTTAAACGTAGTTTCCGGTAAAAGCGCCATGACATCACCAATGACAACGTGCGAATTCCCGGCAAAATAGGAGCATTTTCGTGGATCAAAATTAGTAGGAAAGAAATGTAGACACCTGCTATGTTCTTTTACTTGTCTTTCTATGGAATAGACAATAGAGGGTCCAACAACCCAACCTAGTTAACTTTGCTCGGTATTTAGTCTAGTTTTGCCATATATAGTCAGGGGGCCTATATGGTTTCTGTGGGTTTGAAATGTTAATTTTTGGAGAGTGGTTGGACTGTCTTTAGAGTTCATTGAACATGGAGAAAAATTATGTCTCCATTTTTTTACCTGTTTCAACCCTATTTTTTTTAAATTGTATATTTCACTGTAATTAACACCATAAATTTCGCCTAAATCACTGGCTATGTTGAATAAAGTTCACAAAACAGTTATTTTCAACAGTATGATTGTATGTCAGTATTATGATTGTATGTCAAACAATTAGAGTTAAGATCAATAACCAATCAGTTTCACCAAATACACATATTCCATTGCTGAAAGATAGCAAAAACATAACAGAATCACAGATGAGACCTCGAACAACATTTAATTCATTTACATATACACAACATATTAGATCTCACCTCCACAATTTCCTCATCAAAATCTACAACTAGTCTACTAGATAGATCCTATTCCTACACACCTTCTTAAGACTGCTCTCCCCTTCCTGGATAATGTTTTACTCTAGATTATGTAAGGGATAATGCCCGACGAGGTGTCCATTATCAGAAATAAATGGACGACGCGGAGGTGTGAACTGTCCGACGCGAAGCGGAGGACGGTTGCTTCCGCGAAGTCCATTTATTTCTGATAATGGACGCATCGAAGACAGGTGTAGTATATCACTTTTTAAACAACACCCTTTTCAACCTAGACCATGGTATAACAATAATTCAATGCTATCAGGGCATGTACCGCAGTCGTTTAAGACATCTGTTATTAAGCCCCCCCTCAAAAAACCTAGCCTTGTATCAATACTGGTCCATCTGGACCTCAGCGCTGCCTTTGACACCATAGACCATGACATACTACTTAGGCTTGAAAATTTGATAGGCATCAGACTCAGCACTCGCTTGGTTTAGATCATACCTTCCTAACCGTCAACAATTTGTACAGGTCCATAATAAACCATCTACCCAGATTATGGTAAAATATGGAGTGCCTCAAGGCTCAGTACTGGGGCCCCTGTTGTTTAGCAGATGATACACAACTATACCTCTCCATAAAACCAGATGAATTAACCCTGTTAGCCAAACTTGACACATGTATAAGAGATATAAAGACATGGATGACGAATAATTTCCTGCTTTTGAACTCAGATAAAACAGAAGTCAAGGTTTTAGGTTCTAAAAAGATGAGGGATATCCTATCCACATCACAGGCTACATATAGTGATCTTCCACTGACCTCATCCACAAGTGTTAAAAACCTAGGAGTTATAATTGACCAGGACCTAGCACTAAATAATCACATAAAACAGATCACCAAAACTTCATTTTACCATTTAAGGAACATTTCAAAGATAAGAAGGTGCCCCAGCCAGTCGCGCCATTGCTGGGGCCCTTCACATGATTTCTAGTAGTGAATCTTAGCATGCTGCAGATGCTCACTGTTCCAGGTGGATTTGTAGCAGTTCCTGTGCCAAACTGCTTTGTCCTGTTGTAAAATAACTGCACTGTAACATTGTAATCGTTGGCTGATCTGTGATCACCAATCTCCATACTCTCTCATGGACAAAAACAAGAAATTTGGCATATGTCTCTAGTGATGGGTCATTCACCACATATCTGCCACTGGATACATAGCCCAAAATCGGTTTCTTTTAGAATATGTGTGCCATCACCTGACTAACAGAAAGACACACCTCAGAATATAACCTAACTAGACTGTGCCACCATGAACTATGAAAATGTGCTTGCTCAAATGTAGAAGGCTAGAAGGTCACTAATATCACCAACCATGAAGAACAGAGCACTATGTGCTTCAGGTTATTAGATATTCTAAATTCTATAACTGCCAGCTAAACAGTCAACTGTCACTGCTAGTGTCTCTCTTTCTCTTTCTCTCTCTTACACACACACACACACACTCACCTGTCTGTTTGTCTATCTGATCCTTTTACCCTTTCTTTTCTTCACACTTACATAGGCTACTGAAGGCCTTACAGATCTCAGCTGATACTAGCTATGTAAAAGTCTATTAAACTTGATTTAACAGAGATCTCTGCACTTTGTGCTCTGAATAGGTGTAGACAAGAACTGGCAGAGCAGGCTAGGCCTACACTCAAGCACACTAATAGGCATGAATTGATATTGAAGTATTATTTTTTTAAGCGGACAATTTCGAGAATTGTAGGCACAATTTCTTGTTAAAGAGATCAATTATCAGCCTAAAAATGTTTTATAATGTTGTATTGTTTATGTGGTCCACTTTTGCACACTACCTTGTAGAATATCTTTGCTTTTTGGCACCAAACCCTATGCTATAATACCAGCAATGTGAAGTTTATAGACAAAACACCTTTTCTGAATTTGACCTTTGATTTGGGTCCTTCAAAACCTTCAAAAAAATGGAGACATGTTTTTTTCTACTCTTAAGAACCCCTAGAACAAAGATATAATACTCTCCAAAAATTAACATGTGAATCCCACAAGCCCCCAAATTAGACACATAGCCCCCCCTACTATATATGGCAAACTATGTTATTGTGGGGGCACTGTGATGGCTCAGTGAATTAAAACCGATCAACCCTAAAGGCGGCTAGTACTTTATTCTAATTTGTAGAATACCAATTTATTCAAATAATCACGATAGTAGTCTAGAGTAGCGTATCTGTAGATCACCCAGAAACAGGGCAGACTCGTCAATCTAGGATTTGAATAGTCTCACACCTGATCTCACACAGATTTTCTCATTCAATAACTAGACGCAAAGTGGCAACTGCCGTTAAGTTGTTTTAAGTGAAGTAGCCCACTGTATTTCCTTTAGTCTTAATTACCCAGGTGGTGTGCTCATGCTGCGCTGCGCATATCTGACTGCTTCGGGTGGAGACAAGACAAGCAGTAGGCTACACTTCTGCTTAATGCCTGTTTGTAAGCCTACCCACATACGGATCTGACCCACACCATAGCCGTATATAGAGACGACCCACACAGCCCAATCATGCCATCTGCTGGTAGGAAGTAGGAGCATCCTTGGACTGATAAAGACTGAAACCTAGTTTTCGGGTCACATACGTGGGGAATAATATGGGATATTATTTTTCTGTTTGTATCTTATTTTTAATGTGTCAGTGCCATTACATTACAGTAGATGTTTGGTAATGCGAGCAGGTAACGTGATACTTCACCTCAAAAAACCTATGGTGGGCGGTTCGTAGGCTACGGCAAACTCTCACGGTGTATCCCATCTTTTCCCGGCTTGCACTGTAATTTAACTTTTGGCCACGTCCTCCAGGCCACGTCGCTCTGACTTCGCCATATTCCTTTGAATTAAGGCAATCAAGTGAGAAGTTTAGAGAAACAGTGTTTTCTGAAGAGCTCAAATAAGAAGGCTCCACTCATTTCTGCAGGACTGACAAGTTAAAGATGAACATCTTCAGACTTACAGGGGATCTTTCTCATCTTGCAGCTATCATTATTCTGCTGCTCAAGATATGGAAAACCAGGTCTTGCGCCGGTAAGTCTATACGTTAATGTAACCTGTTACATTACTATGATCCATCATTGTAATTTAGTTGGGTCTTCTATTTATCCTAGATGTAGTCAATCAACCAAACAATATACACATCTATTGTAACAGTTTGCTGTAAACTGACTTGCTGTAACGCAAGGTGTTCTTGCTAATCGAGGCCTTGTTAGCAACTAGCATAGCCTGCTAGGTAGTTAGCTAAGAAGCCATATAAATATGATGGTTGAAAGTAATGAATGTATCCTGTCCCCTCAGATAAATAAACCTAAACTTTTAATGTGGACAGTATTTAACATTAGTAGGGAAGACACGGGTGCAACACTTTAGCTGCTGTCCTCTAAAATAAGATATTACTTAGCAAGTAAGCTAATGTTGTCTGTAACTGATATCAGGACGCTAGGCTTAGTAGGCTAGCGAAGTTGTCAGGTGTAATTTGGAACGTTGGCAGCCTGCTCCGTTAATTTCTACAGACATAAATCGACCCTCACAGATTTGGCCTACATGCGAAAACTATTTAACAGAAAAAGCAATGAGACATCACTGTTCGATTAGTTAGGCCTGATGGGCTTCTGACGTGGCATGGCCGTGAAGCCATAGGAGCGTGTGCTGAGTTGGCGATAACTCATTTTAGTAACCCCCACTCCTCCCCTGACTTGCTTGCATCAGGACCACTGCTCTTGGCAAGCCTTCTGATGCTGTTTTAACAAGCAGAGCAAATAATTGCAGCGGCATTGTATGGTTTTATACTAGCTAGAGTATGCTAGTTAGTGATCTAATGATGATTTCCGATGTAGACTGACCTTAGGCTGTCCCCTATGTCTATTGCCTTCATTCAATTTTATTGAAACATGTTAAATCATTTAAGTCCGGCAACAGCTCTTTTTGTTTCTAATTGTGTTACGAAATATACTTTATTTAAAAAAAAAAAATGTGTCTGTACTATCAATGGACTAATAAAATGTATCTTTTTAAGGCATCTCTGGAAAGAGCCAGATTCTTTTTGCAACCGTATTCACCACACGCTACCTGGACCTACTCACCTCCTTCATCTCCCTCTACAACACGACCATGAAGGTGAGACATTCAACATGGAAATGACATCACAAGCGATGTCATATAATCTAGTCAAAAGAAGCTGATGTTAAAAGTGTAGTCAGGGATTGCATAGGAAGTCGCGTTTGTTTATATTTCAATTTATTAGCAGATGCCTTTGTGCAAAAAAAAAGTACATTATATTTTAACCAAGGACCAAACGAGACACGCCAGAGAGGTAGCTCACCCCCCCCTTAGATGTATTCACAGAGAAATTCCACGGATCTTTTCGTTTTTATTTGGGGGACAGGCTGCCACCCACTTTATTTCCAGTTTTCGGAGCCTGGTCTGTCTATAGAGACCGGTTTTGCCATGTACTCACAGAATGGGCAGCTAGCGGCCGTGAGAAGATGATTGCTGAATATGACACAACTTGTAATGGGCTTGAAATCGCATAAAATCCCTGACTTTTTTTTTTTTTTTTTCAAAAATAGGCCCCTAAAAGTTGACAATAACTCTCCCCCTCTTTCTTGTTCTGCTCCAGGTGATCTACATTGGCGCTGCATATGCCACTCTGTACCTCATTTACATGAAGTTCAAGGCTACCTATGATGGAAACCATGACAGTTTTAGAGTGGAGTTCTTGTTGGTTCCTGTCGGTGGTCTGTCTTTCTTAGTCAATCATGATTTCTCTCCTCTGGAGGTAAGATGAAGCAGCGGAATATTTCTTAAAGGTTTTTAATTAAAACATTTTTTTTATTATCAATTGCATTGATTTATTATTTGTTTTTTTCTCTCTACTTGCAAATGCTTTTGCCCTATAGATCCTGTGGACCTTCTCCATATATCTGGAGTCAGTGGCCATCCTTCCCCAGCTCTTCATGATCAGCAAGACCGGTGAGGCTGAGACCATCACCACCCATTATCTGTTCTTCCTGGGCTTGTACCGATCCCTCTATCTCTTCAATTGGATCTGGCGTTTCTACTCCGAGGGCTTCTTTGACATGATTGCTATTGTGGCTGGCATTGTCCAAACCATCCTGTACTGTGACTTCTTCTACTTGTACATTACCAAAGGTGAGTTGTGACAGTCCAGCCATGTTAGGAAACAAGATGAAAGGATGATAAAAGCTCATGGTTGGCAAATAAATACTAATGCATAAATGTATTATGTTTAAACTTATAAACGATAAATAAGCATGTAGTTACAGTGTGTGATGGGTGGAAAATATATTCTCAAGATTGATTTGTTTATTAGGTGTTTCCCTTGCAAATCCAATCCTTGTCCTCAAATGTTAATATCGGATAATACTTTGCATTTACTTCTATGGTATCCTCTGTTTACAGTGCTGAAAGGAAAGAAATTGAGCCTCCCGGCATAAGTGCCAAGAATTGGAGAATCATACTCTTACTAGACTGATTGTTTGGAGCTAATGTGAGATGCACAGGGACAGAGCACACAAAGGAAACACCACAAGCTTTATTGTGAGTATCTGCGAGTTCTGCCAAAATGTTCCGGAACACAAGCAAGGATTCTCTCTGGTCTGTGAAGCATCTGGATGTCTGTTTTTGGCATCTTGCCTAAACTTCAAAGGACAAAAAACGTTTTGTATGTGTGAGGTGTCTTCTTCATGCTTTAGCATCACAAAGGGGCTGACATGGTATAAACTGTATGCTTTATTACAATGCACAAATCGATAGGCATAAAAACACATGAAGTAAAATGTGGTGTTCTGTGTCAAACTATTCTGCAGGACATATTTACAATCCCCACCCCCTAATCCTGGTATAAGCAATACTTCACCCAAGTTAATATAACGACCAAATTAATACCTTGATACAAACTTAAATGATGAGCTATGCTGTACTTCTCTGTTTATGTAGAATCAATGCTTTTTTTAATTGGCTTAAAAGTGGTCCGTACCTACTGTAAATTCAAAGTAATTGAACAATAGCAAATTTTGTATGAACCTCGTTTTGAGTATCAGAGACAGTTTCCAGGCAGTTTCAATTGCAATCCTAATGTTGGATCAGCCTTTGCTGAGCCACTAAAGCTGTGGCTGATTATAATGGGTATAGATCAAAAACCTTGCAAAACATTGTCATTAATTTGATGTTCCTTGGCACATCTTTTATATCTATCAGAACACCCTGCCATAGCCTTCTCTCGCACTGAACCTTGGTGGATTATACTAATTGTATATGGTCTCCATATTGTTTTCCCCAATTAAGGATGTTGTAGATGTAATTCATACTAAAGGTATATAATATTGTATGGCTGTGAATAACACTACCATTGAACAGGTGCCAGCCAGATGTTTCTCTTTGTAATGTTATAATAGATGCAGTAATTTATCTTTAAAGACACTGTGTAATTGTATACAGTGTGCACATTGCAGAGTTCCTTGTTGATCTGATTTGTGAAGCTTTATAAAGGAGAGTGTGTGGCATGGGTGAATATGGCGATTGTCAAGGTTTATCTATCTCTGGCCTTTTTCCAGTAGAACATTCTTCCTTGTCCTCCCCATTTTGGTCATTCCTTTCTATAGATTTGTTTTTCCCTTTTTGTATTGCTACATGGTATCAGCTCCAATAAAGATCTTTTTTGAACACCGCCTCAACATTTGTTTTAAAAAAAGAGATGAATTTATTAAAAGGTTCTTTCAGATTCTAGAGTGTAACAAAATATACAGTATTCGTTACATGATACATGATCACAACAAGTAGTATAACAGTAAATCTGAACACAGTAAACAGCTTTCGACAAGGCCTTGCAAAGTGCAAACAGGGCAATTGCCTTTAGATACTGTAACATGGTAACATTTTTCTGTATAAGGATCATTCAGGATGTGTTCATCTGCATCCCTTAGCTTCAAGTAGTGCAATGCCGTTTAAGGTGCAGCATATAGCTTTTCACTGGGACAATGTTGTCTCAATAATGCCATCCTAAAGTGGTTAACAGTGCAAAGCAGCATTGGAAACATAAAGCTGAGATATAACATTTATGCTTAATCATGTTGCATATTACTGATAATAGTCTGATAAACATCATGTTATTTGGGGGCTTCATGTTACTGGCACATGACCTCTGTAGAGCTCCAACAAAATTATCTATCACAGGTAACGGGGATCTTTCCACATCTAAACCTGACAGCATTTTTTTTTTTTTTTTTGGCAAAAAGAACTGAGGATATACACATTTCTATTTTCAGAAGTAAAACACTCTGACCTCTGAACTATATTGACATGTTGACCCTCAAAAAGGCACAGTGAATCCCCACGGAATAATGCTCTTGTATAGAGTATGTTAGTTTAGATGTTTTGGCGAATAACATAATCGGGAGCCCATATATCTAATATGTTGATATAGTGTTGTCTTTTACCACAGTTAATTTTAGATTCTTTAAATAATGACCAATAAAAAGCAGTTGACACGATAAAGTAATAACACAAACTGTTGACCTTACAGGAAACATGAAAAGGGGAAGAACAACAATGTTGAATTGTGCACACGAAAAAAAATCTTGAAACAGTATTTTAAATGCTATCCAATAATCAAAACGCAATCATCATTAATTTTTACATTCACTAGTTTTGACTGCTTTAAGATTACAGTTAAAAGCCTGAGAAGTGGCTGAAGTACAGGTGTTATTCAGCAGCTCAACTGGTTAAGCTAGATGACTGTAAAGCCATGACTTCCCCAGGGAGATAAAACTGACACCTTACCTGTACCATAGGTCATTTTGAACAGACATGTGTTCTAAATGTAAATTAGATCATTTAACAGTGCCTGTTTGTAGAGTTGTGGATAAACATCTTATTTGAAGGTTCTTTGTCTCAGTCTATTTTTGGCCTTGAGAATCTCTTCCTCTTTTCAGATGGGCTTAAAAAACAAAAGGGCAAACATCACAAATCATGAAACATTGTGACTTAATAATGAATAAATAAACAGGTATAATACATATAATTTAATCATGAATGACAACATTAAAGGAACCGTATGTAAGAAATGTATTTCAATTAATCATAAAATTAGCCTGATAGGTCACTAGACATTAAGCAATCATGTTCATTTCAAATACTTATATCACTGACAACAGTAGTCCGGCCAGGATATTGTCATTTAAAAAGTAAAGTTGCAGCCCTCAACTGATGTTGATGATGTGTTTTGTCATGTCATGTTGTGTTTTGGCCTGATCCTCCACCTATCTACTAATCACGAAGTCAGTAGTGTTTCGGCATCCGGGTTGGCAACCTCAAGTCAGGGGGGAGGGGGAGGGGATACACCGCTCTACAGTAATTTGAAAGTGATTGCAGTACCAGTGTTGGCCACAATCTTACATATGGTTCCTTTAACTACCAGTAATTGTGTAAAAGAAATGTTTTTACACCATATTCAGAACTTCAGTTCAAACCCACCAAGTTTAAAACGTCAGTTTCCTGTGAATATGTTAAACACATGAAGTACAATGGTATCTCTAATTTCAATATCTGTTAAGGTAAAAGGGCTTCTTGTATCATGATTAGACTTTTTGAAAATCCAAGTACCGTTTGCCGTAATACAACTTGTGTATGCAGGAGACAGTAATGTAGCAGGCAGTTAGGAAGAACGAGAAAAACACCGCAAAAATGGCAAGGCATCCCAGAACACATAGTAATGTTGCCCCTCCCACAGCCAGCAGGAAAACTGTAACAAAACAACATGGGGTTGAAGTTTTTATGTCAAAAAATGTTATTGTCTAATCTGGTCAAGAGCACAAATTACATTGTCCTTTCTGGTTACCAATTTTCTTCTATAAGATCATCAGAAGCCATGTGATGCTTGCTGCACTAAATATTTGTCAGATCCACACCATGTCCCTACTTGAGATAAACAAGTAAACTAGTAACTCTGTACCTTACAGTTGCACATATGCAAAACATTGGTCAAGTCAAACTGACCGACAGCAGTTAGTAAGACTAACCCCCTGTGTATGTTTGCACACATTTTGAACACACTTCAATTCACTGTGAACCTGAACAGTCAAACTAACTCAAAAGGATAATTTACATAATTAAATTCTTGAAAACAAACAAACAAAAAAAGACTAAAAAAATAAATAGTTAAAAGAGTAACTCCATTGTTTTGAATGTTACCTAGTCTCCCATGATCCTTTGCCAGATTAGTGAAATAATTTTAGTGTTTCAATAGTTCTTCTTATCTGTTTCTGGTAATGCTAATGATACCAATATAATTTGGGAAAGTCATGTGTTTTATGTTGTATCACACTAGTAACACTCGTAATCAACCTAAGCAAAAGACTAATATTCACAGATGTCAGCTGTTTAAAGTGTAAGTCATTCTGAGCAACTCTTGCCAAAACATTTCAGAAGTGCAGCAAACACATAACTTGTAAATTAAGGTTTTAAATGCAGTTGTTTACTCAATTCCAAAGAAAATACACATTCCTGGGTTTTTGATGATTCGGAAACGGACTTCAATGGGATCCTTTCCAGATGGACCTGCAGAGCAAATTCTAATTTGCTAACAGGTTCATCTGGGTTTACTCATTTTAAGTAGATGGAGTATGGTCAGCGTAACCATTGCGGAGAAGTCAGTTGAAAAAAACTTCAGAGATCTACGTGACTTAAACTTGAATGGGATTACAATGTTGAAAAGGGGCAGCTGTGGCCTACTGGTTAGCGCTTCGGACTCGTAACCGAAGGGTTGCCGGTTTGAACCCCCGACCAGTAGACACGGCTGAAGTGCCCTTGAGCAAGGCACCTAACCCCTCACTGCTCCCCGAGCGCCGCTGTTGTTGCAGGCAGCTCTACTGCGCCGGGATTAGTGTGTGCTTCACCTCACTGTGTGTTCACTGTGTGCTGAGTGTGTTTCACTAATTCACGGATTGGGATAAATGCAGAGACCAAATTTCCCTCACGGGATCAAAGAGTATATACTTATACTTACTTACTTAAATACATCCATAACTGTGATCTGTATTAAGACTTACCCTCCACAAAGATAATAGACATTGTAGTGGCAGCAAGTGTTACAAGACCAAAGCCAAGAAAAAGTCCTACAGGAACTGTGGCCATTACTGCAAACACCAGTAAGGTCAGTGCAATGAATGGGTGGTCACTCAGGTATCGTCCCACTGAAGAGTTCATAAACTCTTCAATCTATAAGTGAAAAGAACATGTCATCTCTAAATTACTCTCTTCAGAAAACACACAAATACACATAAATTACAGTTTTTCTCAGTCGCTTTGGTGCTTTTCTCACATCACTATTAACATTTGCATAGCAGTTAGTGCATTTCTCAAAATAATTAGTGCAAACTGTAAAACCTAGTGGATAACCTACAAAAGCACGTCACTTGCTCAAAATGGATAGTCCATTCCTCAAAAGCAAGTATTTATGTCAATGAAACTGCCAGTGTCATCAAAATGAGAAGTCTTGACACCATCGTTTATGAACAAGATAGTCAAATGGCTTTGTCATGTTTTCATTATAGTCCATGAGCCAGGGCCCCAAATTTGGGCCATCGGTATCATCTGGGGGGACAAATGCTATCATTGTTTTTTGGCAAGGTATACACCCCTAGTACTAGAAAAATCATGATAGCAGTGCAGGGGTGGTAGCGAAATCACTTTTTTCAGCTCATGAAGTTACTAACCCCCTAAGATAAATTCCGTTTTTAAAATCTGGTGTATATCTTGTTTGTGCTCATGGTAGGGATATTGTCAATATTCTGTAATATGGTGCTTGGTATCATTGGAAAGGGGACCTTTTAGGCTTTCATTTAAGCCCAGTGCTGAATCTGTCTGACAAACACAGACGTCACATGACTTCTTTAAACCAGAAATAACACATTTTCTCACAATTTCCGCCTAAACTGTATGCTTTCTTTTATCCCTGTGGCTTGAAAGAACACCAGGGACACAAAACTCAACAACTTCAATACTCAAGGCACTCTGATGATTCAGAAAATGTACAATATATACAATATAGCCATACTATTTATTTGTGAGAGCCTTAAATTAGACTTGTGTGGCCAAGTCTTCAAAATAGAATGGAGCCAATAGAATGGACAAATAGAATACCCCATTAGTCCAGGGCCAAATGGCCTAGTTTTTGAGATACCTCCACCCAATCATGTTTTTTATATTTTTGATATGTCTAGTTTATGAAATGGATTGATGTATAAAAATATTTTACTGCACAACTAGTTTTTGGGATGGTATTTGAATCTTTCCCAAAACTGGAAATTGTGAAAATGGATTCTGCAAAAAGTACATTATTTGCTTTGTCACATATATCTTTGGAAGTAATGATCAGAAACTCACCAAATTTGGACTGTATGTTCCCAGGTCGTTGGCCCATACAATGAAGTGATAAATTAACCAGGGGTGCAAATAGCCTTACCCATATATATATATATATATATATATATATATGTGTGTGTGTGTGTGTGTGTGTGTGTGTGTGTATATATGTATATATATATATATATATATATATATATATATATATATATCTTCATGAAAACACTACATTTGAAATTTCTTATCCTGTCCTGCATTGTCTTGTGTATTTTGTCATTGTTCTTCGATGTTACATTAGAAATGAACAAGTTGTTTTATTGCTCAATTTCGTTTTGTTTTGTTTTGAAAGCAATTTAAAATAAACATGGTTATGTCATATTTCGCATTACCTTTTCAATGTCCGCCTACATTCCATGTATGTTGAAGGGTAGGTTTTTGCTACACACTCATAAAAAATGGTTAGTTTATCACTTCATTGTATGGGCCAACTACCTGGGGACATACAGTCCAAATTGCTACTATGATGTGCACACATGACTAAATGTTGTGGAGGTTGAACTAATTTTCATTCTGATCTGAGAAAAGCACCAAAGTGACTGAGAAAAACTGTAATATGCATTAATTCTACACAATTCAGGATATTTTTGTTGTGACTGGAACAGAGGTGGAAGTGAATGGACTGGCTCCTCACGAGAGAAGTGATGCCATCAAGAACTAACAATAATCATTGTTGTTTTGTCATTTAGAATGAGGAAACGGGGACTGTTGACACTGGATAGATTTTTTTGCACTTCATACACTTCATACCTTAGGATCGATGTGCAACCTCTCCGACGTTTCATCTTGAGGGGGAAAGGGCTCATTATCATACAGCATACTCTGGGGCAAGGGGAAAAAAAGATTTGCAGTTGTCAAGATTTTACTTGTATTTTATTGCTTATGCCTAATCTTTACAATTGTCCATTACCACTGAATTACATTTGAACAGATGATGCGCCCAAAGCTGAACTGCTGTCAATGATTAAATGAGTTGCGCCTGCCCAAGTCTACCACACACCGTTTGACGACCCAGTCTAGGCTACTTGCCCACTAGAAAAAAAGTCAAATCATAGACTTCTACGTTAGGCTAGGAAGTTGCGAATTCAAAAACCATGATAGCCTGGACTTAGCAAACACCACTCTAGCTCATTGTTGAAGGACAGTGAGCCCAGCTTTCAGAGCTGTCATTCTTGAAATCAATCTATCGTTGTCCAATGATAGGTGATTCGATTATTCGTCTACTAACCATGAATGTGCTTTTTCCGTGAAGTTTCAGATGCTTACAGATGTGGACTTCCCACATCCACCGCAAACTAGGAAGTGTGTGGGGATGGTTGACCTAGAAATGAAGTACCGCGAGTTTACAGAGATCATGTGACGTGACTTGTCGACGAGGCCTAGAAATGAAAAAAGAAATATGTAACCTAATTATGATGAGGTTTTTGTTAATTTATTAATGAAGCATATAACACAAATCATCATCTTGCTCTGTATTATGTTGGTGTAAAAAAAAATCTGAGCAATACACTATTCAAAACCATTGTATCTTATTCTCTGTAAAAGCTGTCAAATTTGTCGAGTTCACTTGGATGTAGAGCAATGTTTCACTTTTAATGTGAAGTAAACATTAAAGTCTTAGACTTTTATGGTGGGGTCCTGAGCTAGCTTAAGCGATGGCCATCACACCGAGTCTTTTTAGGCTTAATACACTAGTTATTACGAGCAGTAGCCTACACAGGTGCACAGCGCCGTTCTATTTGATTTGCAAACAGTTAAAATTATGAGCCTACCTATGTTGTCTATATTTAGAAGAAAATTCAAGCCCATAATTACTTTCACTTCTGAAACTGACAGAAGGGCGTTCGTGAAAAAAAAAAAAAAATACAGTCATGCAAGCACAAACGATATTAAGTAAAAGTGGCACACATTAGGCTATAACATCACGAAAATCTGAAAAAAGGCAAATAAATCACATTCTACGCTTTGAGAATATGACGTCATCACGTGATTGTCTGGACAACAACTCAGCTGTTGTGGGTCTATGGGAGAGACTACGAGAAAATATTCCACGTAATAGGCTCCATCAGCCACTTCCCGGGAGGGACTGTATGTAGCACGGCTATAGCTGGGACATTTGGAGAAAAATAAGGGAATATTGTCGCGCCCGCCTTTACAGTACCAGCCGTATTGGTGGAGGAGCGTGGGGATACAATACGGGACATATTTGCCATAGAAAGGGAAGAAAATGGAGTTGGAGGACGGAGTTGTGTACCAGGACGACCCGGGGACAACGGCTATGATGTCGGAAAGGGTCTCGGGCCTGGCCAGCTCCATCTACCGTGAATTTGAAAGGCTGATAGGGAAATACGACGAAGACGTTGTGAAAGAACTTATGCCGCTTGTAGTCGCGGTGCTGGAGAATCTGGATTCTGTTTTCGCAGAAAATCAGGAGCACGAAGTCGAAATCGAACTGCTGAAGGAGGACAACGAACAGCTCATCACCCAGTACGAGCGGGAGAAAGCACTAAGGAAGCATGCAGAGGAGGTGAGTCTGTGGGGCTTGGGAGAGAGTACAGGGAGAATAGGGCGATTGATGTGAGAGAGCGGGTTTGATGTGAAGTCAGTGATGCCCTCCATCACTGAAACCTAGCCATCATTGTTTTGCACCTGACTCGCTCCTACACGTGTGTTGTCCTCCCCAAAAAAGCACCAGCTAGAGAAGACCTCTGTGGCTAATAGCGTTATGCAATACATTTTGTTACAGTAGGCATTGGGTTTCAGGCTTCGCTTTTTTTGGTTGTGGAATAGCATTGGCAGAACACTGAATTGTTTTCATCCAACATTACCTGGATCTTCAGTGTGTGTACACTGAATAAGTAGCACTAGCGATCGCATTCCTAACGTTAACCTGCTTAGAATTCTATTTTATGCCAGAGCGGTGATACCGGCCAATTTTTAACTGTTGGCCAGGAACCACAGTGTGCTCATAACGGGTTTCAGGACCCAAGGACGGGTCTCAGTGAAAGTGATGCTACTGGACTCCATGCTCTTTGGGGGGGGATGGATTTAACGAGCGGGCATGTGTACAGTAGACTCGCTCTCAGACTAAGCCAGTGAAACGGTCAAACTGATTTTAATCCAGAAGACTTTAATGTGCCCTATTCTGCCCAGGGTGCAATTAAAATAATGTAGTAGTAGCCTCGCCTATAGACCATGCTTGTTTTTGTTGTCAGTCTTTTCATATGCTAATAATGCATGAGCTTCACTTGAAGTAGGGCCTATGTTTATGCTGATCTCCGATGAAGAAATAACAAACGTGTCCCCATAAGCATGCACTATTATAATATAGTTTCAATAGTGGGCTGCTCTCACATTTACCTTACAACCAACTGTTATTTCTGTTTTCTGTCCATTCTGGGTCCTTGTAGGTATTGTGAAAATGGCCATGTCACAGTGCTGAAAGCCAAAGCAGCTGACTCTTATCGCCCCTACACCAGTTTCCATGTTAAAAATGCCCCATACCTCAAACACAACATGATTAGTTTCTTGTTGAATTGATGTGAATCGGCTGTTGTTGAGAACATGACACAGCATTCTAGATGGTCCTGAGCTGGTGAATGACTCAGCACTTTCTCTTCTGTCAAGTGGAGAACATTGTCTTTGAATATCATGGACTTTATACTGTAGAAAACGTGATAGGTTGCAGTTGTGAAAGCTTGAATAAAAATACCACACTGGCTCTTTTATAGTCCCTTGCATCCACATTTGTAAGTGTAGCTGCATGTAATTCCAGGAGAGAATGAAAGCCTAAGAGTCTTTCCGTTCACCGTTGTTTGTCACAACCTTGAAACTGAAGGTGCCTTCAGGCCTCTTATTGGCAGTCTAGGTGCTTTTACAGACACTTTAAAAGTGAGACCACATCCTCACAGTGTGGTCGCTATTGCTTGCAGTGTTTCATCCCCTCTGACCTGTTTGTGGTTCCCCACATTATTTGATTATTTTTGCCCCAAACACAAACACACAGTGACATGTAGCCTCTGTTGTCATTTTCTCATGCTCCGGGCACTGAAGTAGCTGCTGTGGTGCTTGGCAGTGGTCACTTCGCTGGTCCAGGCAGCACCCTGACTAGGAGCGAGAGTAACAATGATTCCTCTCACAAACTCCCAACCCACACATCCCCCACCCAGCACCTTTAGGAGTCCCCTGAAGGAGCCCTGCCTCCCTCGAATCCCCTGTTGGCTTCTCCAGCCTGGAGGGGGGGTACACTAGGCTGGGCTGCTGCCGTTACTTCCAAGTCATATGATCCTTTGTTGTGACGGCCAGAGAGGAGTGCTTCCTGTGCCTGTGGGTATTTGTCGGTTTATCAGGCAGGCAGTCTTTTACGGGGGGGTTTCTAAAAAAACTGTCCCTCTGCTTTGAGAGAGTGTGGCATTTGAAGCATCCACTCACATTACACTGTATTGATTTTATAGTCAGTGATACCCATAGTTTTCATCTAAGACAGTCTTCTAATCTGCCCTGCTATTTGGTGAATATAAATCTGAGCTGACTTGTGTGCAACTCAAACTGGAAAGTGGATTGATGTCCATTTAATGACACTTCAGTGTTTACTTAATTTGATAACTTTATGTGGCAGCGCTTTATGTTAATTCAAATGTGGTATTATTAAGGTGTAGCCAAGCCTACTGTGTGTTGAAAATGGCACACGTTGTATTGCCATAATTAGGGTGGCCTATCCCTGTCAGTCTCAGAAGAATTAAAGATTCTACTTATTTTCTCATTTTTTCCATTCCTGGAGGCCGGGTGAAGATTGGCGGGAAGCAATGCATTGTGGGCTACTTTGGACAGGATGTTGCATCTGTGCAGGACGCACAGTGGTGGTGGGAGGTGTCCCAGAATTCCTCTGGCAAACAAAAAAACGTTCACAGTTTCTATCTAAATGCAAGCATTTTCCAGACATCTTTGTGTTGTGTGACACATTTGTTTCTGCCACGTTTCCTTCCTTTCTAGAGTGGTGTGACAGGAACATTTTGATATGTGGATGCATCACTTGCTAAGTATGGTCTTGACAGTATTTTCCAGATAGCTTATGTGTACAAATGTGGTAATAATGTATCATGCGGAATAATACTGTTTCCAGACTCTGTTTACTCTTTAATGGTCATACCACACACTAATACTACATTATAGCACAATCCCACGCTACAATCTCATTATAGCTGGTGCAGCTCTATATCAATGTAGTATGTATGTCACCACATGTTTATGATGGTTTTCACACTAGGCTGGCCAGGCTTTCATATCCCCTCGTCCCTTCTCTCCTCTCCTCTGTTCTTGTCTGAGCAGAAGTTCATTGAGTTTGAAGACAGTCAGGAGCAAGAGAAGAAGGACCTTCAGAAGAGTGTGGAGAGGATGGGACTGCACTCTCGCCAGCTGGAGCTCAAGATCAAGAACTATGTCGACCAGAGTAAGAGCATCCCTCTGTCTCTCCCCTCGTTTCTTCCCTTCCTTCTTTCAGCCGTGGCCTACTGGTTAGCACTTCGGACTGTAACCGGAGGGTTGCTGGTTTGAACCCCGACCAGTAGGAACGGCTGAAGTGCCCTTGAGCAAGGCACCTAACCCCTCACTGCTCCCCGAGCGCCGCTGTAGCAGGCAGCTCACTGTGTCAGGATTAGTGTGTGCTTCACCTCACTGTGTGTTCACTGTGTGCTGAGTGTGTTTCACTAATTCACAGATTGGGATAAATGCAGAGACCAAATTTCCCTCACAGGATCAAAAGAGTATATATACTTATACTTATACTTATACTTATACTTACTTACTTACATACTTACTTCATCTTCTTCATTATTTTCTCTCATTTCAGATCCCATTGTCCTACATTTGGGTTATATTCCACCCATATGATTGCGACCAATATATAGGCAGCTCGCCTTTTCCCATTTACTGTGATTTGCTGTGTTTTTGACATGCTCAGGGAGATCTTAATTGGATTACTGGATTAGTGTTGCATTTATCCTCTCAGTGTGGCTAAGATACGGTCTGTCCCATTTGCAGATTTCATGGTGGTGTTGGGAAACGCTGTGCACTTCGAAGTCACAGAGCAGTGGTCATGATTAATTGTAACTCTTCCATTTACACTCCACACACCAGACTCAAGTCCATGAGAGACTCAGTAATATGTCACCACACACACAGCACACACACACGCACACACACACACACACACACACACACACACACACACACACATACACACACACACACACACAGCACACACCACACACCACATACGCACCACACACACACACACACACACACACACACACAGCACACACCACACACCACATACGCACCACACACACACACACACACACACACACACACACACACACACACACACACACACACACACACACACACACCCCTCTGTTGTCCCATCGTGGGGAATGATTGATGACTGTTCTGCCTCAGCTCAGGGCCAAGTGTGTTGGGATCAGAGTCCGTTGTTGCATCACAAATCATCACCCTGGCATTGACACACCCACTAGATTGGATTTGGGATCCAAGCAGGGCCGCATAGGAGATGACTAAAGCTGGACATGGGCCTGCCCTGTAGCCAGAGATGTGTCTTGTCTTGTCTTGTCTTGTCTTGTCTTGTGTCAGGTTTGGGGTTGGCGCTGTCTGCAGGATTGTCGCTCCTGCTCCATCATGTTCCCAACAGAACTGGACTACTTCATCACATCAGAAATCACCACTTAGTGTCTTTTATTTATTTATTCCAAATGCTAGCTACCTCAATTCACTTTGGTTGTTGTCCATTAAAGGAAAATATTGGTCTTAGCCATTCTGAAAGTGCATGACAGGAGAGGACTGAGTCATAAAGGCTGATGCAGGAAATATTGAGAGAAATTAATTCCCATATTAAAATGCTCCCTCCTCAAGCTCAGCCCCAAAGAGGCCTGTGTGGCTCTCCACTGGTCATCTTTGCCATTGTGTCTTCACATGCGGTTGTGTTAGGCCATGCGCCTCTCTATTCCCTCGTCCCTCTTAAGTGGTGAGGATCTCCAGAGGACATTAGCATGCAAATTGTGTTCTTCATAGAATTGATGAAGGCCTCATTAGTGTAAGGGGATCTGCTGGATGAAGGGAGATAAAGTGGCAGAACTAATACATCATACTACTATGGTTGTATATAATATAGTAATGAGCATTTGGTCATGCACATGCCAAGTCTTCAAAACTTTGGGTGTTCGTAAGTCTAGAGTACCATGTTGTGACAGGATTCCACATCTTGTGGACAAGTGCAACTTGCCGCTGCGAACCGAACGAGCCAGTCTCTCTCTCTCTCTCTCTCTCTCTCTCTCTCTCTCTCTCTCTCTCTCTCTCTCTCTCTCTCTGTCTGACGTCCACGCAGCGTCTGACCAGAGAAGCACCTTTGACCTTTCACCAGCGTCTGACCAGAGGAGCACCTATGCTGCCTCCTTTCTTTCTTTATTCTGAAGTAACACTGCTGGCATATGCTCTGCCCAGATTAGCCTTGAAATTACAAACTCAGTACAACTCCAGGATAATAGTTGTCACTACCGTATGCTTGGTTCTACATCTAGCCTGAGGATATTATGACGTCTAGTAAGAGGGTCTCATGTTTCTTGCTGACCCGTGTTGGAAATGAGTGAGAGCAGCCACACACATTTGCATTTTTTGGATATTGTTTGTTTATATTATGTTATCAGTATACTGTATTGTCTGATGTGTCTTTCTTGAGAGTCACCAACAGAGCTAAATTCTGATGTAGACCTACTTAGCCAATAGAACTGATTCTGATTTAAAAAGTTACAGTAATAAAAAGCTAAGTTGGGCGGCGCCACTGGGAAATTGACAGTGCGCCACATTCACTACACAGGGCTTAGTTTAATCCCAGCAGCTCATGGTGGGATTATGTCTTTTTGTCGCCCCGTGAGTCGAGCCCACTTGAAATCATTTAGGAGATTACCGGGACGCCCACATCAAAAGGGGAGTGGCGGCCTAAAGCCTCCCTCCCGTTTAACTATGAGTTCCCCTCCACCCTACCCCACACTGAAACAGCACCCTCACACCACTGGGTGCTAATGTGATTGTCCATGATGACTTTCCACACTTCCACTCCTGTGTAGGCAGCATGTTCTACCACTGCGTAAGTTTTAGCGTTTCTGTAGATGTTGGGGGCACACAGAAATGAATCGCTTTAGATCAAAGTGTCTGCTGAATGCAGAGCTGGACTGTGAATGTAGAGCTGGACTGTGAATGTGTGCTGAACAGGGTTGTTTTGAACAGGGCTGTGAGGCTGTGTGTTGCAGTGTGTCTGGCTGTGTGGTGTTTTTCACAGGTGGTGGTTAACATAGATATTAGAAAGCTAGATACCGCATTGGGCTCCACAACGTACGTAAATAGCGTCGCCATCTTGGTAGGGGCAACAATCACTGGAGGCCAATGGAGGAGCATGTGACTGACTGGAAATCAAACAGGTGTCTCTGATTGCCGGCAAGTGTTGCCCATATGCAATATGGCGGCCGCGTTTACGTACGCCACCTAATAGAACTCGAGGGACAATGCGGTATCTAGCTTTCTAATATCTATGGTGGTTAATGCTGGGGTAGGTAACTCATTCTTTACTCTGACATTCACTCTTGATCTGTCTTTCTCTCTCTCTCTCTCTCTCTCACTCTTTCTCTCTGTCTGCAGTCAGCCGGCTGGAGGAGCGTGAAGCCGAGTTGAAGAAGGAGTTCAATTCACTCCACCAGCGCCACACAGAGGTATGCTACTGAAACAGCTCTGTGGGGAGGGGATGGAGGGGGGTGTTGCATTTGGGTCTGCAGGGTGCGGTCCCATGTGTTTGGGTTTGTGTGTGTGTGTGTTTGTATGTGTGTGTATGTGTACACGTTGCTGACTGTGAGTTGTGGTCCCATGTGTTTGAGCGCGTGTGTGTGTGTGTGTGTGTGTGTGTGTGTGTGTGTGTGTGTGTGTGTGTGTGTGTGTACATCTATAAACACATGTGTTCCTCTTCCCATGTATTTGTATGAAAGGTACCGGTATGTTGAACTTTGATGTGTAGGCCACTGGTGAAGGCAGCTTTGTTGGTTTGTGTTCTCCACAGATGATCCATAACTACATGGAGCACGTGGAACGTATCAAGCTCCAGCAGCTGGGCGGAGATGCGTCAGACACGGGAACTCTGGGACGAGTGCGGTAGGACCACTCAACCTCTACTATACACTACCGTAATATACCGCCTATCAACCGAGCTCTATACATGATTGATTGATTTTGCAAAAGTTCTTCAGCTGTGAGGTTTCTTGTGTTCATTCTTCTTTCTGATTCAAGCACGACCTGATTCTGATTTATTGGGCTACTGGGCACTGCGGTTAATGCACGGGTACAGTCAATACACATATTTATTTATTTTTTGGTATACAACACTGTCATGCAGTTTATACACAATGCAGGAAATTAGTACACATTAGTACACATTTATTACACATATTACACTGTGTATATGTGTAATAAATGTGTACTAATTTCCTGCATTGTGTATAAACTACATGACAGTGTTGTATACCAAAAAATAAATAAATATGTGTATTGACTGTACCCGTGCATTAACCGCAGTGCCCAGTAGCCCATTAGGTAGGCATGAGCCATGCTTACAATTAGGGTATGACCAGTTTGGCTTTTAGGAAGTTTTCTTGCTTCAGTCGAAGTCACAAAGAGTCTCTTTGTCCTGCATAACTTGCTATCCAAATAGTGTTGATCTAATCAGGGAAAATGAACTTGCAGTAGATGTTCAGTGCCCAGTTCACCTCTTCTACAGAAGAAGACTTTAAGGAGGGAGTGGCAGTGGTTGATGGAGATGGAGTCAGACTCAACAGTGATTTCACCCTGCATTGGGGCAGAAGTAGCCGCTCAAAGGGAGCGGAGTGGGGGTGGGGGGAGTAGCAGGGGTAAAAAGCGTGTGTGTGTGTGTGTGCAGACATCTGATTCATGCCGTTGGTGGCCATAGTGAGTCTTCTGTGCTCGTTCTCTGTGAATGTGTCAGTTAGTGAAAGCTCTGACCCTTCCCCTAGTGTGTGTGTGTGTGTGTGTGTGTGTGTGTGTGTGTGTGTGTGTGTGTGTGTGTGTGTGTGTGTGTGTTGTGTTTGTCTCCTTCTGTCTGTGCACATGTGAGGACATTTGAGTAGAACTGTGTGTGCTTTGAGTGGGAAGATGATGAAAATAAGCTCATCTACGCTAGAGCCAGCCACTCCCCTCCTCTCCCCCAGGTTCCCCAGCTCCCCAGCACCCAGCAGCTCCCATCAGCTCTGCCCAGGCTTAGCAGCCTCTGCAGGGGGCCTCTGTGCTCCTCGCACCCTCCTCCTCCGCTCGCTCCATCAGGCCTCATCCCTCGCTCCGGCTCAGTATTATCAGGAGTGTCAGTCTGGTCTCCACGCAGTCTCCGTTTTTGGCCTTTGTCTTTGAAGTATTCTAGAACACTGTGTGATCTAGGTCAACTCTCTGTTCTGAGCTTTATGGCTCGGCTAGATTTATTTTAGAAAGAGTCATCGATCATAGAGGGGTTTTTTTTTTTATAGGAAAGGGTTTTGTGTGTGAACACCTTGGCCAAATAAATGGGCTGTTACTTAGCGGCTTTCATGGTTTGTGGAATAGGGTGTGCAAAATGGGTGGGTTAATAGCTTTCCAAAACCTCGAAAAAGTCCTTAAAAGTATGTTTACCAAAGGGACACTGGCATATCAAGTTGCTTTTTCCCTTCCTCATAATTGTGTATCTTTTTTTCTTCTCAAGCAGGAAAGAGCGCCCCCTGTCTTTAGGGATCTTTCCTTCGCCTGGTGGGAATGCGGCCCTTACCCCCGAGGTGTTCGGCAGAGGCGAGACGCCTGGCACGGAGGGCTGGAGATTCAACGACCTCACCCACCCACGTTCCAATGCCAGCCTCAAGGTAGGCACAGCTCATCATGCCATCTTTCCCCAAAATGCCACCTGACCCATAGGTGGCAGTAATCAGTAGTAGAAGCACATGGAAATTAGACCAACAGTTGCCTAGGGTCCTGAGAAAGATGATGATTTAACATTATGTTCTACTTTTATGGCAAAGGATTTGTGTAACCCGAAAACTACCGTGGCAGTGACCAAAACTGGAAGAACGGGAATTTGTTGCTTCTCAAACTAAGCTGAATTTTAGTTGTTTTCAGATATGAAAGCTAGTGTTGGTTATTGATGTGAATTTAGTGTTGAATTTAGTGTGAGGTTGTTCTTTGCCAAGACTAGAAAAATGCACTCTGCATACTAAACTAGAATGCTATGAGGGTGAAATTGGAGAGAGAGAGAGAGAGAGAGAGGGAGTTGTGTTTGTGTGTGTGTGTGTGTGTGTGTGTGTGTGTGTTTGTGTGTGTGTGTTGTGAGCCAGCGTATGTTCCCCCTTAGAGGATTATGAGACGCCCCCTCAGTATAGACAGCACATAGAGAGGCATGTGAGGAGAGCTGAGCTACACAAGTAGTGCTTCAGGTGGCACAATTAGTAACAGGAGACCGCTTTCCGCTGGCACCAGCTTCAGTGGGACTCAGTCAATTGTGTGCCCACACACACACACACACACACACTCTCCGTCTCCCTCTTTCTCTCTCTCTCTCCCTCTCCATCTCCCTCTTTCTCTCTCTCTCTCCCTCTCTCTCTCTGTCCTCCCCTGTGGCACACACACAATCTCTCTATTTCTCTTTTAGCATGACTCTGAAACCCATGCGCACACACACACACACACACACACATTCAGATAGACTGACTGATGAGTTTAAAGTTAGTGGAAGGCAGCTGAAGCCCTGAGTGTAACTGATTCTTGAGTGTAATGCTAATCAGGCCCCTTTGGAGATGCTAATGGTTAGTGAACTCGGTCAGCTGCAGATCGGCTGGACTCAGACAGGACAGAAAGGCCATCATCTCCGGTACCGTTGGCCCCGTTTGGCCTTTGTGTAATATACTGAAGAACTGTCAGATGGGATCTTCAGGATAGGGGAAGAGCATCTGGACTACAGTGCTTTAGAAATGCTGCCATAGTAACAGAAGGCACTGTCAAAACAAAGATGTTCTGCAGAGTGTAAAGATAGCTGAGGTTATTCACAGGCTGGTGAATCTCCCAAAATGGCTGCCAAAATGTCTGAGCTACCCTCTAGTTTGAACAAATGTAACAATTTTCTATTTTTTATAGGGGGACACCAATTGCAAATGATTTATTTTCACTGGCTGTATTCTCATGCAATACAAATGACTATCTAGGTCAAAGTCCAATTCATGTTTGTTAGTGAGGGTTAAAGGTTTACAATTACACATCTGCAGCATCCAACATTGCTCAAGCATTCAGCTTATCGTCACCTTCACTGCTTATAATATGGGGACTCACAACGATGGTCATTAACACTTCAGTGAATTCTGAAACCATTCAGAAGAACAAACGTGTTGTTTTACATTGAATTTCAATCATTTGATGTATATCCAGAAATGGAAATCAAAATGATTAATTGCCAAGTTTGGCTCCTCTGAATGGTTCAGCGCTCAGTGTATATATGCTCTTTTATAAGTATATATACTCTTTTGATCCCGTGAGGGAAATTTGGTACAGCTTGAACACTTTCATCCGTTGAAAACAATTCAGATACTTATGTATGAAAGTTATGAATTCTTCTCCTTTTTGTCTCAAAGCTCCAGGTTTGAGCAACACACAAGCACAGACAAAAGGGTGTTCCCCACCCAGATGTGTTTCTGTACTCTGCTTCTTCTTTTGAGAGAGGAAAAAAAAAGAAAAGCCAAGAAATCTTCTTTTGTCTCAAACCCCCGAAGTCACAACTGCAATAAGCCACTAAAGCTGCATGCGACCACACACACACAAGGTGGTATAACTCACTCAGCTAAGCGGTGTGTGTTGCCTGTGTGATGTTTCCATCGCTGCTTCACAGAAATGACAAAAAAAAACAAAACAAAAGAAAAAAGGAAGCAAAAGGAAAGCAAAAGAAAACAACCAATTGCTGCCCTCATGTGCTATTCTCTCCCCTCAGCAGCTGGAGTCTGAGGACTCCCAAAAGCGGGAGGGTGAGAGTGCGCAGGAGCCTTGGGGGAATTCGCTGGCAGACGACTGCAAGGTAGCTGCATCCGTGGCGGTGGCTGTGGTGGTGGTTGCGGGCGGCCCTCTCCGCTCTGCTACTGCCCGCGCCCTACAGAGCGCCCTAACCAAACCATAGCAGTAGTCTCACACTACCACCCGTATCAGTGTTGAGTGTCCCAGTGCTGTGCCGTGCTCTTGGTTCTCATCTTAAGTTCCGTTAACGAGAGACTCCTGCTAGTGCTGAGACGGGGGCTGTATGCAACCATTTGGGGAGGGGGGGGGGCGGGGGGGGGTACTGAAACATTCTAATTGGGTCCCGTAGGAACATCTGATTCGGCTGTGAAATAACAACATCAACAAAGTCAGGAATGATCAAGTCAAATTGAAAAAGAGTTCTGTTTCGAGGTGGTTGCATATAGCTTGTTGATCGACTGTCACATTTTTTGCACATTTTGTTCATTGCATGGTGCTTCATTCTTACACCATTTTAGTTTGTACTCATGTTTGACATTATTTGCGCACTAATATCATCAGCATCAACTAGTTGTGGTTGAGTAGACAGACAGTGCATTGACTGGATATTGGTTTATTTAACAGGTGTGTTTGTAATGCACTTTAACATTTCCTCTGAGATTACGTCAGAGAGATGGTGGTTTGTGGTTTATTTTCTCTTCTGTGTGTCTCTGTACGAGTGTCTCTCGGTGTGTAATTTGTCTTTGTCTATCTATGTGGATAGTCCGCGCACTTCTGAAATAGCTTTGTGAGTGTCCTGTCTGTAGTGTTGAGTCTTTCTGTGTTGCTTCTCAGTGTGTTATGTGTTGAAATGGTCTCCATTATGCAAAGCCAAGCCAAAGCCAACCAAAGCCCAATGTTTAATATGTCTATGAATGATATCCCATGTTCAATTATAGCTAATGAAAGGTTCATTATTAGGGCTTGTACTGTAAGAGCCTCAATAGCAGTGAATAATATGGGCATTGGCTGCCTGTCTCTGTCGCACTGTGCTTGTGTGTGTTCTGTGGCGCTTCTCTGCATTGTGTGTCCCAAAGCCTGACTTGCCTGGATTCTGGAGCCAGGATTTTGCCATTAAAGCTGGACTGAATCCCGAGCTGCCTCTGTGTTAGTCTGGTCCATGTAGTGTGTGTGTGTGTGTGTGTGCTCGGCTGTAACCTTTCACCTCTGCCCCCTTCACCTGTGCATGACACTGGTGACGCCCTTTACTCTGTGGGTCGTTGTCACAGGATGAGCTGTCCGACTTGACCCCGATGTCCACCACGGCCTCGGAGCTCGGGGACGGTCCAGACAGGAACAGCAAGAACATGGAGGTGCAAGCTGCCCCAGGGACCAAGTCTGTGTCGGTCGGTGAGTCCCAACAGACAACTGTTTACAGAGAGGACCCTGGCTAGGCCAGACTGCAGGCGACTCCTGAAGGGTACTGTCTGTCTTACACCAGATTGGCCTGGAACCGTTCCAAAGTCGGATGCTGGTTGTGTTCCGAGTTCCAGATGATGGGTAACTTGGATCTGATGGTAGCTCTGGCTCTCTCTCCATGCCAATCTGTCTAGCCACTTAACAAAGCATAGCAATTGCTGTGGTTTGGTCAGAATTGGAGAGTAAATTTTTGTTTGCAGGAGTGTTTAGTAATGTTGTCTTTTTGCTTGTGTGCAGGTTTGGCTGATGACGAGGACAAATCGGATGTGCAGGCCATCATCGAGTCCACGCCAGAGCTGGACATGGACCTCAGTGGTTACAAGGGAGCCAGGTAGCACACTTCAGCTCAGTGGTTACAAGGGAGCCAGGTAGCACACTAGGTAGCACACTTCACTTCAGTGGTTACAAGGGAGCCAGGTAACACACTAGGTAGCACACTTCACTTCAGTGGTTACAAGGGAGCCAGGTAGCACACTAGGTAGCACACTTCAGCTCTGCCCCTCCATCTGTATTAACCTTTAGAACCCGATTGACGCAAAGTGCGTCAAAAAACACACCCTTTCTTCTCTGTTACATTGCTCCGCGACTGTTCATCGCAACGAGATGAAACCTTTATTGTATGACAGAGAAGAAGTGGGGCTTTCCAAAGAGACTACACACTTGTCTGTACGATCAAGTATGAAAATTAAAAAAAAATCATGAAATTAAATCAAATTGCATCATATTTACAGTCTATACTTCTCTGCGTTCACCTGCGCACCCATTTCTCTCGTTTGAATTACTTGCGAACCCGTGATCGCATAGATATGGCAAGCATATCAGATGAAAGAGGAGAAACAGGGCTATCCATTGGTACCATGGATATCGATCTTTCTGGCTTATAAAAACAGACGAAGTGACTGCAAAATATTAACGTCATGTGCTGCACACCCATTACTCTCGTTTGAATTACTCGCGGACCCGTGATCGGATAGATATGCCACGTATGTCAGATGGAAGAGGAGACACAGAGCTATCATTTGATATCAAATACATCCTTCTGGGTTATAAAACAGACAAAGTGACAGCAAAATAATAAGTTAATATAGCTGGACTTACCCCACGTTTTTGTCTGTTTTTGTGGCAAAGCATGTTTATAATCCAACGCTATAGTTTGTTTCTCTATGGCAAAACATGTTCATAATCCGGTTTTGAGATCCTAGCAAATTCCTGCATGGCATCCAATTCAAGGCTCACATTGCATCCCAATTTGTTCAACAAAGAAACACCTTTTTTACCTTTACTTTGTTCATGGCAATGCAGTAAAAAGTTGAGAATCATCATGAGTGCAGGCAAACTTGGGTCAAGTCAGGTCAGATCAGTTTGTGTCACAGATATGGAGCGCAGAATGGTAATTTTTCATCGCTAAATAAAAAATGGCATTTATTTCCGTAAATCACACACCACATATTTCTGTAAATTGCTCAGCCCCAGAGTATCCCTCCAACATGGCAATTATATTGCCCGATTCAGGACAGTCTGCCCTACACACACATAAAATGCATGTAGAGCTATGAGCTTGCTGTGGTGAGATACAGGTCAAAATATAAGAATTTTTATAATATGATTTTTATATTTGAATTCTTTAAAAATCAAAATAAAATCAATGCTAGTACTAATACATGAAATGATGGCAGATCTGGATAGCCTAGACTCTGCTGAAAAAAACAATATATAATATGTGTGTGTGGCACTTACAATGACCAGAATAAATCCTTATGAATAAGGGTAGTGAAAATGCCCTAAAAACAGCTTAGGGTTCTAAGGGTTAAGTAGTGACTGACACAGTGATTATACTGATTATGCAAAAGATGGGGAGCAGGGCCAAATCCTGGCTGGTTCTAATCTAATGAGGAGGTTTTGCATATTATTATATATATATATATATATATATATGTGGTTGTGTAATGAATTTCTTTTTAAGAGTAAGATAAAAAAAATCCAAGTTGTTCAGGATCATGTGATGCTCATATTTATGTATTGTAACGTGAAGTTGTTTTCTCTCTCTTTGCAGCACACCGACTAAAGGCATTGAGAACATGGCGTTTGACCGTAACACAGAGTCCCTGTTTGAAGAGCTCTCCGTAGCGGGCAGCGGGCTGATCGGAGACGTGGACGAGGGAGCTGACCTATTAGGTAAACACATCTCCTCAAACCTCTCAGGGACCCAACCACACACACAGACTAGTGTCCCTCAGGGGGGCATATGGCAGACCGTGTCGGGTCTTTGAAGTATTGAATTTTGTGGAATTAAATTTCAATCTGAAGAATCTGACATAGGGAATGTGAAGGATTGGATTTTGTGCTAATTTATGTCTTAGAATTGCTAGATGCAGTTGTAACAATTCATGTAAGTTGTCATTATTTGAACAAATTACTCCTTCCAGAAACCCGGGAGCAACCACTGTCAGCAGAAATCTTTTCTTGTGGTTATATCTGTTGCCATGTTCCTTTATTGTGCTCTCAAAGAGAGTGGTATCAAAACGTATAATGTGTGCACAAAATGCACCATCTATGGTTTACTAATATTAGTACCAATCAAAAGAGCACAGGCTGTTCTTTCAGAGATTACACCACTGAATGGAGAACTTCAGGGCGAGATTATAAAAAAAATAGGCATTTGACGTGTGAAGTTGGTCCCCAAATATAACTTTTTTTTTGCCAAATGTTATACGACCATGACAGTCCTATGAACATAATATGCCTCTTGGGACAGTTTGTGTAACCCCTCCTCCACAATCTAATCTATCACTTCCACATCAATCAAAGACATGACAGGAGCAGGCTTAACTAGACAGTGGAAATACAGGCACAATATTGAGTAAAGAAAGCTCAGATAACGCAATCAGTCCAGTCCGATCCAGTTGTAAAGCATTAGCAAACCCAGGTGCCCCCCCTTAGGCAGATATGTGCGTGTGTGTGTGTGTGTGTGTGTGTGTGTGTGTGTGTGTGTATGCGTGCGCGTGTGTGTGTGTGCGTACACGCGCGCTAACGTGGCTGTCTCTCTTCCTGCTGTCTTCTCCTCTGCCTCTTGTTCCTTCTCCTTCCCAGTGGAGTACTCTGGTGTGTATGAGTTCTCGCTCTTTCCTCTCTCTCTTCTCCTCCCTGTGTTTGCCGCCCAAGCATGCCTGTCTACATTAATCATTACATTAATCAGTCGGTCTTTTCTTGAGTCAGTGATGGCATGCCACTTAATGCCATTACGTATCAGTAACAGAGTACCAATATGTGAGCTGAAAGTGGTTCCTAGTTGAGTGCATAGCCACAGTTGGTTAGACAGTAGGCTTTTGTTGTCTTTTTGTTTGTTTATTTGCATGTATTTGATAGATGCGTGTTTCTATGTGCCCTCACAACCAACATACAATTTCAGACTATTTCAGTTTGCTATATTCTCTTGGTGCATGACGTTCCCGCCACCTCACGATTTTTATTTTTTCATTCATGTCTTAACCTCCATGCTTCTGTCGTCCTCACCTAACTTGGATTGCATGGGTTTTTCAGTCCAAAATATACTGGGTAAGACTCTCTGTCCTCTCTCTCTCACCCATACTGTGGAGTCTGTTCTTAGACCGAGTACGTGTTTGGAGTCAGTCTTTGTGTCTGTCTTGGACTTGGTCTCTTCAGATGTACATGTACATTTTTGCAGTGCATATACTTCATCAGATTGAAATCCTGAAAGGCAGGGTGATGAGGGTGACTGGAACTGTGAGTGTGAGTGGAACTTTACAAATGACACAGAATATGTTGCTGTCTGCAGGTATGGGAAGGGAAGTGGAAAACCTAATCCAGGAAAACACACAACTGCTGGAGACAAAGTAAGAATCTGATGTTTTCCTTTGTAATGTGATAGGACATGTGTGATCATGTCATTTGATAATTGACATTTAGACATTTTATATCATTTTTATAATCCTTGAACCAATGCTGTGTACAATATTACATCACTATCAACCAATCAATCAGTCAATTAATCCAACCAATTCATATAACACCTCTCGTACAGAGTTGTAATACAATAACACACGGTATCTGCTTTGCAGAGAAATAGCTGTGCTTTAGCAATGTTTCTGAGATGTTTCAAAACCATTAGGGCGCTAGGGACTCATTAGAACCAGTGACTGATTATCATCTAATAAAAAAAAAAACATGTCTAGTTCAAAAGGTATAAAACTTGCTGGGACGGTCTTCATTGACTAGTGTAACTTAACTTACTAACTTGTGTGTGGACCTAACAATGTCTTTGTTTCTGACTGCAGAAATGCCCTGAACGTGGTGAAGAACGACCTGATTGTGCGCTTGGATGAGCTGACCTGTGAGAAGGAAGTGGTCCAGGGTGAGCTTGAGGCCGTGCTGGAGGCCAAGAGCAAACTGGAGGAGAAGAACAAGGAGCTGGAGGACGAGCTCAAGAAGTGAGTCCCTCCCTGCCTCACCTCACAGCGCCCTCTGTAGTTCAGGAGGACTGCAGTGACTGAGCGTCTCAAAAACGGCTGAAGCTTTTTTTTATTTCGTTTTTTTTTTTTAACAAACAATGTTAAATATTTGATGTTTGTTTGTTTGTGTGTACCCAGGATGCGGGCGGAGACTGAGGAGGCCAAGAAGAAAACCACAGATGAGGATGAGGTGAGACTGCGCCTCAGACAGCAGCAGCATGTCTATCTCATCTCACATCTGTATTTAGCAGAGTGGAGCAAATGCAGAAGACAAGCTTAAAAGCACTCCAGTACTGAGTTTTAGTATAGGACCACAGTGAGTATGAAACAATAGGTCCCCTGACTACTCTCACCATACTCCGTCCTTACACAGTATGATGTAAGACAGTAACTAATCAGAATCAGAAATGGGTTTATCATTCTCCAGTTTAGCGTCCACCCCAGTATGTTACTTTGCTGTGCATTCATTTGAATGCTACTCATACTGTATTTAAGTTTAAAAGTTAATCGATCCTGTGTAAGAATGTTCCAGAATTCATGTGTGTGTGTGTGTGTGTGTGTGTGTGTGTGTATGTGTGTGTATGTGTGTGTGTATGTGTCCTCCAGGAGTGGGACGTGCAGAGTGACGTGCCGACGGCCCAGAGGAAGCGCTTCACGCGGGTGGAGATGGCGCGGGTGCTCATGGAGAGGAACCAGTACAAGGAGAGGCTCATGGAGCTGCAGGAGGCCGTCAGGTGGACCGAGATGATCCGGTAGGGCTCACCAGGACCACTACTACTGCTACTACTACTACCACCACACACACACACACACACACACACACACACACACACACACACACTCACACACTCACACACACACTCACACACACTAACACACACACACACACACGCTCACACACACACACACACACGCTAACACACACACACACACACACACACACACACACACACACACACACACACACACACACACACTCACACACACACATGCTCTCAGACACACACACACACACACTCTCTCACTCTCTCACACAAACATATGCATACACACTCACAGCGCTCTTTTTTTTAAATCAGACATACAGTACAGTACATGCCACCACACACACACACACACACACACATTATTTTTACCATGCCACCTCTCAGGCTGGGCAGGATTGCCTGTGAGGTGATATGTTATATATATATATATATATATATATATATGGGAGTGATGGGAGCACTGAAATATTGCTTTGTCCTCAGCGTCTCCTTATTCCCTGTGTCCTTAATAGTACTGCTGCTGTTTTGGGCCCCACAGAATAATCCCATGTTTTGACATTTGACCTGACCTGAGGCTTTGGCCAACAAGACAGATTCATTTGTGATTAAACTGCACTGTGTCTCTACTGGCCCCCGGTTCTCCGATTTGTTTTTTGTTTAGTTCTCTCTCTCTCTCTCTCTCTCTCTCTCTCTCTCTCTCTCTCTCTCTCCGCAGGGCTTCACGGGGTAACCCAGACACCAGTGAGAAGAAAAAATCCAGCATCTGGCAGTTGTAAGTTCTTCATCCCAGTTTTATAAACCACTTGCACTTTTACCGCACTTTATACACCTGCATAGTTTGTACTTTTCTACACTACTACGTCAGACATTTTATTTTTTATTTTTCTTCTCTTTTTTTATCACTCTGTTTTCAGCAGCATGTAGGTGAAGTTGTCAAAGCAGTTCCCTTTGACCCTTAGCCCCTCTATCCACATGAAGCACCGATTTGAGACGCTTTATTTGGGCAGAGAATGGAGTCATGCCTTCATTAAAAGCTGTACCTCAAAAGTCCATCAAATATATGAAATGTAGTGAGAGGCTTGTTTATGTTTAGAATCAGGTTGTGAACAGAATTCTCAGGGTTCCCTGTTAGGCTGGTGCTTCATGGAGATGTACCCTTCCACTCTCCCTGTTCCTCTGTGTGGCACACTAGACCACGCAGGCTCCCTCACTGTGCTGGGTTAAAAGGGTATTGGCAAGTAGCTGTGTAATAAGCGGGATAATGTATAGAACGGCGGTCATTATCAGAAAATAAGTCCCTTCAGGACGAAAAACAAGACCCCTTCGCTGGCGTGTGGGGGTCCTGTTCGCCCTGTCGGGACTTATTTTCCGATAATGACCGCCGTTCTATACATTATCCCTTACGTAACATTCAGATAGCCTTATTTTGCTCCTCACACTCTAAAATGGCCTAGAAAGTTATGCATTAAGGAAGCATTTGTAAGAACACATACTAATCATTTCCATCATTTTTGTTGTAGAAAGTCATTGTTTTAAATAGATGGATACTTTAATATAGATGAGGTAAATTGAGGTATATATAGAAATCAAGGCAATCTTGTATTCTCAATAAGATAAATGTAGGCTGATTGTGTGACCGTGTATATGCCTTTTGAAAGGGTGTGGCTGGAATGTGCAGTGCTTTTACAAAGCCAGCAGAGGGAGCCGCATTTGCTTGCAGCGTGACACCCCATGTGGCACGTTTCCTTTCCCAGCATGCTTTGTGATTGTGTCGAATGGCCTCAGTGAAGTTTGCAGATGACCCCCTGACCTGCAGTTTTTACCCTGCCTGTCTGTTTTCCCCCCACTCCATCTCTCCTTCTCTTTATCCACATCTCTATCTCTCTTTCCATCTATACTCCATCTCTGCATCCCTCTCTCTGTCCCTCTCTCTTCCTCCTCTCTCTCTCTCTCTCTCTCTCTCTCTCTCTCTCAGCTTCAGCCGGCTCTTCAGCTCGTCGGGCTCCGGTAACAGCACGGCCCTGAGGAAGACTCCGGAGCTGGGCTCCAACGTCAAGTACAACGCCCCGGGCTCTATGATGAAGAAGAGCAGCACCTTCTCTCAGTTCCCCACCGAGAAGTCCAAAGCCTTCGACTTCCTCAGTGAAGGGTGAGTGGGTGAGGCCAGATGAGCCTGACACAGAGACACACACACACACACATGGGATTTATTGCCATATAACCAGAGGTTATGCACAGTTTTCCATCATTTGGTCATGGTTGGAGTATTATCTTGGGCTAATTGTAAGGGTCAGTTTTGAGATGGGGAAATTGTAAAGCAAATAATCTGCTGAAGGTGTGAAAATGTCTCTCTTTGTGAAGAATCGTATTCAAGCAAAGCAGTGTCTGCCTATCCAAATTGTTTTATTTCGCCCTGTTTTTGTATTGCATATGGGCAGTGAGTGTGTATGTGTGTGTGTGTGTGTGTGTGTGTGTGTGTGTGTGTGTGTGTGTGTGTGTGTGTGTGTGTGTGTGTGTGTGTTATGCATATCTGTGTTGATGCCTGTCCCTCCTCCGGTCAGGCTGGACCCATGCAGCTCTCCGTCGCGGCGTGAGCTGAAGCGCTCTCAGTACCGCGAGGTCAAGGCCCACGTCCAGAAGGAGGACGGACGTCTGCAGGCTCACGGCTGGAGCCTCCCCAGCAAGTCCAAGGTCACACACACACACACACTCATACACATACACACACACTCCTCACATATGCACACACACAATGCACACACACACTCTCTCTCTCTCTCTAGTCTGTGATGCTTATGGACTGTAACTCTGTCTCTCTCCTCATCTCAGGCAACTAATGGAGGGCAGGTGGAGAATAAGAACCTTCCCGTTCCCGTGTACCTGAAGCCTCTAGAGCTTAAAGACACGGCCATGAAGGTACCTTTCAACTCCCACGCACATGATCCCTTAGAGGGGAAGCAGATGAGCACTGGCCTGAGGAAGGAAGAGTGTCCATGATGTGTAGAATATGTGAAAGAAGAAACACACATATATCTGATTTTATTAATTGAATTAATTGAAATACGTGTGTTTATGAAATTAACTGCACTGTGCTTGTGTATATCCTGATGATGGCTGAACGTGAATGCCATGACTTCTCTGAACCACCTTCGAACCCCCCCCCCCCCCCCCCCCCCCCCCCGCCCCCCCCGCTCCAGGTGTGGTGTGCAGCTGGAGTAAACCTGTCTGGGGGAAGGCTCCGAGAAGGGGGCCCTCTGGTGCCAGAGAGTGGCACAGCAGAGTCTGAAGGCCTCAGACAGAGGAAAGGCTCCCAGAGCAGCCTGGACCAGCTAGAGCAGCAGGCACAGGTAAGTCCCAACCCCCCAAGTGTGTGTGTGTGTGTGTGTGTGTGTGTGTGTGTGTGTGTGTGTGTGGGTGCGTGCGTGCGTGCGTGTGTGTGCGTGTGTGTGCGTGCGTGCATGCACTCGTGCGTGTGTGTGTGTGTGTCTGTCAGTATGTGTGTGTATGTGAGAGAGAGAGAGAGAGAGAGTATGGGTGCATATTTTAATGCATTTGCATACACAGTATGCACAATGTGCTTGTGAGCGCATACTGCAGCGTGTCAGTAATTGTATATGACCCTCTCTGTGTCCAGCTGGAGCAGGACCCCCAGGCGGAGATGTCCAGCCGTGTGTGGCTCTGCACCAGCACCAACTCGGCCACCAAGGTCCTCATCATGGACGCCAGCCAGCCCAACATGCCGCTGGACAGTTTCTACGTCTGCAACTCCCACGTGCTCTGCATCGCCAGCGTGCCAGGTAAGATATGCCGCAACCAAAGTGTGTGTGTGTGTGTGTGTGTGTGTGTGACTTATAGAAACAGGGTGTGATTGAGATTATTTAGATTATTTAATCATTTGACTCTTACAGGGTGTGTCTGTGTGTGTGACATAGAGAAAGGGTGTGTGAGATCATTTGATTATTTAATCAATTGATTTTCATAGGGAGTGTGTGTGTGTGTGTATGTGTGTGTGTGTGGTTGTGTGTGCGCACACGTGTGTGTGTGTGTGTGAGTGTGTGACGTAGAGAAAGGGTGTGATTGACATTGTTTAATTATTTCATCATTTGACTCTTACAGTTTGTGTGTGTGTGTGTGTGTGTGTGTGTGTGTGTGTGTGTGTGACATAGAGAAAGGCTGTGTGTGAGATCATTTCATTATTTAATCCATTGATTCTTATAGGGTGTGTGTGTGTGTGTGTGTGTGTGTGTGTGTGTGTGTGTGTGTGTGTGTATGTATGTGTGTGAGAGACACAGATTATGGTGTATGCATTTACTAATTCTGTGCATATTCTTCCCTCTGTGTGTATATAACCTGTGTGAGTGTGTGTCATAAAACCTGTGTGTATGTATATGTAATAAACTGTGTGTGTGTGTGTGTGTGTTTAAAATGTTGCTCCTCTCAGGTGTGCTGGAGTCGGACTACCTGGCTGGAGAGGAGGTGCCCCAGGACCCCGAGGCAGGTCAGGGCGAGGGCTCTCTGACGGGGTCAGTGGGCTCGGGGGGCAGTGACGGGGCGCTGAGCGGCGTGTCGGCCGTGGGCTGCACCTCAGAGGGGCCACCAGGGGGCGCATCGTCTCAGTCCGGGGGATCCCCAGCAGAGCACAGCCCCAGAGGTGAGAACACACACACACACACACATACACACACACGCACAGAGCACAGTCCCAGAGGTGAGAGTACACACTCACGGAGACCCCGGCAGCACGCAGCAGAGTATACATTTTAGCCCTGTCCCCAGCAGATCAGAGCCCAATACACACTCACAGAGACGTCTGCAGCAGGCACGCAGCAGATTTTCTGGGTTAAAAGATGTGACAGACAAGGGTAACTAAATGGTACCATCTGAATGGAACAGTATTGGATCAGCTAGTAAAGTCCACACAAGACCACAGTATTCAAGGCACTCAACAAGTCATGAAACCGAAGAGGAGAACTTGAGAGAGAGAGAGAAAGAGATGCACATACATACACACTCACCAGTTTGTTTGTTAATCTTGGATGCATATCTATTTGCCATGTACTGTATTCCAAGCATTCTCTACGTAAACAAATGTTTAAATTGAATTGAGAGAGAGGGAGAGAGAGAGAAACAACAGCTACTTACCTGAGCACAGTAAAAGACCCTAAACTCAGGAAAACATTGACAATGTACAGACTCAGCGAGCACAATCTTGCCATAGAAAAAGGCAGACGCAGGCAAACCTGGCTGCCCAGAGAGGAAAGGTTATGCCCACACTGTAAATTGCCATACATCCTTGGAGAGATACATGTATAATATATATATGTAATTGTCTGTCTATGCATCTACTTTATGTGTACATGTAACTGAGCTTTAGCAATAATGTTTTTGAAACGTTCATGCCAATAAAGCTTTCTTGAATTGAGAGAGAGGGAGAGAGAGAGCGACAGAGAGAGAGAGAGAGAGAGAGAGAGAGAGAGAGAGAGAGAGAGAGAGACTGACCAATGAATCCAACAGCACTTACTGGACTGGTAGTACTGGAAGGACTCATAGCTACTTCAATGCTGCATCTGGTCTCCAGCCCCTCTCTCTAACGTCTGGCCCGTGTCCCTCTCCTGCAGTGGCTCTGTCCAGAGAGGCCAGCCCTGACGAGGACGGCGTGCCCACAGCCGAGGAGGCGACCGAGGCCACGGAGGACGAGGAGGAGGGCCACGCCGCCGAGCCCAGCCAGCCTGGCATCTACACGGAGCACGTGTTCACCGACCCACTGGGTGCCCAGCCCAACGAACCCAACTCAGCCACAGACACGCGAGCCAGGTCAGAACCACCGCAGACTACTGAACACACCCGGCAGTGGGTCGCATGTATAAGCCACATATGCGCTGCGATCGAGGAAAACACTTCACATGGTGCACTCAAAAATCCTTGATTTTTGCTCTGTTTTCAACTTAAGATTCTGATACCATCCTAGCAACATTCTGGACACTGTCTTCTAGCAAAATCCTGGATACCATCCTTCCAAAATCTTGGATGTTGCTGGGATGGTATCATAAGTTGGTAAAACTGCACCATGTGAAGGGTTTTTCCAGATGGCATCAGATATAAGCATGCACACATTTGTATACTCACCCTCTAGAAGCCTCACAGTATCTCATTTCATACTCATTTCATACATGTGTGGCACAGTTTTCAGCATGCACATTTGCATTCAGTGTTTTACTAATCTTATTGCAATCCTGAGGTTGTCAAAATACAGTGAATACGGAAAATAATGTTTGTTTTGTCTTGGAAGCTTTGCAGTTCTTCAGCTGATGTTGCTTTGGCATCAATGTGAATCTCTGAGTCAGTGTCAGTAAGGGTCCACTCCTCACTCACTGCCTCCTCTCCATCCCTCTCTGGCCTCCACTCTCTCACTCCATCCACTCTCTCATGCTCTCTCCCTCGCTTCCTCTCTTCCTCTTCCTCCCTCCATCTTTCTCTGATCTCTCTCTCCCTCTCTCCATCCCTCCCTCTCTCCTTTGCCCCGTCTCCACTTTCTCTCTCTCTCCCTCACCTCTCTCCGTCTCTCCCTCTCTCTCTTCCTCTCTCCTCTCTCTCCCTCTCTCCCTCCATCTCTCTGATCCCTCTCTCTCACTCCTTCTCTCCCTCATTCCCTCTCTCCCTCTCTCCGCCTCTATCCCTTTCTTTCTCCCTCACTCCATCCCTCCCTCCCTCCCCCTCTCTCCCTCTCCATCCCTCTCTCCTCCTCAGGGAGGTGATGCAGGAGGCTGACGGGGGCTCCCCAGACTCCAGCCTGCACGACTCGGCCACCGATGAGAGCCAGAGGATGAGCAGCACGCTGCCCACTATGTGGCTGGGTGCCCAAAACGGATGGTAAGGGGAACCAGCCTGATGACCACCAGGGGCCCTCATTTAAAGTCAGTCGTGGCCTACTGGTTAGGGCTTCGGGCTTGGAGCCAAAGGGTTGCCGATTCGATCCCTGAAGTGCCCTTGAGCAAGGCACCTAACCCCTCACTGCTCCCCGAGCGCCGCTGTAGCAAGGCAGCTCACTGTTCTGGGTTAGTGTGTGCTTCACCTCACTGTGTGTTCACTGTGTGTTCACTAATTCACGGATGGGATAAATGCAGAGACCAAATTCCTTGTATATGCGAGTATACTTGGCCTAGAAACCTGATTTACATTTTTACATTAAAAGGCGGGCAAAGTCTTAAGTCTGACTAAAGCTAATTTAATAACTAGACAAAATCTATTTGCTAGTTTAACACCGTGGGAGGAGACACTGAAGCGCAAACATTGATCTCTCAGCTCAATACTCCCATATGCCTGTGTGACAGCTGTATTTCACGCTCAAAAACTTTGCTTACTGACAGACTTTGCACTTTGTGATGAACAGAGGGAGGCCGCACACTCTAGCAGCTCATATGCCAATAGATCAACATCTTCATTTAGTGTTTGAGACATCACAAAAAGCTGAACACTGCCACAGGTGTTTAAGCCAATCTAGCAGAGATCTTGACATTAACAAATAACCCTAAATATCATTACACCAACAAGTGCAAAGGTGACCAGTGTCCTATATACCGGTACATATTCAATTGATCTAAAGGAGTTCCATAGATGCTACTTGAAATATCGGACCTCTAGCGGTCGTCATGAAAAGTAAGTAGACTTTGCACTTTGCCCACCAAACAAATTAGGGCCTCAGGTGTTTACAATACTCTTACTCGTACCGACAGGTGATGTATCTTAGCCTATGGGTCACCCTGGCAGATGATTTCCCATCACCAGGTCAAGGATTATCAATTATGAAGATCTTGTCTTGTATATATGCTGAAATTTACTAATGAGAGAGAGAGAGAGAGAGAGAGTGAGCTAGCGTGTCTGTTGTTTAGTTGGCAGACTGGACTTCTCTCAGATCTCTGATGTGACTGGTCATCTCTTGGTTCATAAGTAGTCTGATTAATCTGATTGCGTGTGTATGGGTTTTTCCCTCTCAGTTTGTATGTCCACTCTGTGGTGGCGCGCTGGAGGAAGTGCCTTCATGCTGTCAAGCTGAAAGACTCCATCTTAAACATCGTGTAAGTACAAAAAACACTTCTACCAAACTCCAGCAACCAGTGAAACTGTGCCCCTGAATCAGGTTCTGATCTATTAAGTGGGCACTGACAAGAGAACAACATTACATACATGACAAGACTAGGTATCTGTATCAGAGATATGTGGTGGTAGAACAGATATCTCTGTGTGGGCTCTTTGTCTGTATTTTTATAGTAGGTGTTTAATAAAAATGAAAAAAACAAATAGCCTCAGTGCAGAGACTAAACATTTCATCTGAACACATGTGTCTGGCATTAGTAATGTTCTCCCTGTTAAACTGCTGGCCTTGGGTCCTTTATGGGTATGTTGTGATATGCCTGTACTGGCTCTCCCCTCTGCAGGCATGTGAAAGGCCGTGTCCTGGTCGCCCTGTCTGATGGGACTCTGGCCATCTTCCACAGAGGACAAGGTAAGGACCTAACTTCTCTGTCTTGTCCTTTTGCAGAAACTGTTTATAGTCTAATGACTGGGATGCTTTTCCAGTCTGTGGTACAGTAGCAGACCTCCTGTGTCTGTGCTTTTGTGTGTTTTCTCCAAATAGCTCTCAGTCTGGGTGTTTGTTTGCATATGCTCTGTTACTTACTGTATTGCTTTGTGTTCCTTACTGTGTGTGTGTGTGTGTGTGTGTATGTTTGTGTGTGTGTGTGTGTGTGTGCGTGTGTGTGTGTGTGTGTGTGTGTGTGTGTGTGTGTGTGTGTGTGTGTGTGTGTGTGTATGTTTGTGTGTGTGTATGTATGTGTGTGTGTGTTTCTGCTTTATGTCCTGTGTTCTCACCCCTGCTGCAGACTGCCAGTGGGACCTGACCAACTACCACCTGCTGGACCTGGGCCGACCACACCACTCTATTCGCTGCATGACCGTGGTCCACGACAAGGTGTGGTGCGGCTACCGCAACAAGATCTACATCGTCCAGCCCAAGGCCATGAGGATAGAGGTGAACATGAGAAGTGTACAAAAGGCATGCACATTCAGGCCTACGTTTAGGGTGCTGGACAAAAAGTCAAGGTCAAGGTGAACTTTACTATCCCACAAAAGCAAAAGTCACAACAATAAAAGCAAAGCCCGCGCACCAGACGTAGCTCCGAGCTTGCTCCGAAACATCCCATCATTACATATTTGCATGAGGATAGAGGTACACTGTTCACCCCCACATGTTAGACCTGACCAGACTTGAGGGGTTTGGATCCTAAGAACCAATATTCAATAAGTGTTGTTAATCGCACACACTGGTCATGCTAACCTCATCTGGATGTGATGGGACAGTAGTCAGATCAGATGTTCCTGAATTCCAGAAATGAATTGAAAATTGCACTGAAAATTGCATTGAAAAATGAATTGAAAATTGCACAACCCTCTGGTCCCCAAGGAGGTCAAAAATAGGAATTACTAAAACAGTTGTGATTGAACCTCACTCTGAAAACCACAGCAAGCATCTGCTAATGATGCTGTTGATGCTGACGGTGAGATTTGGAGCATTGTGATGCTGCTGTGGCAGTAGCACACCATATCAATGCACAGCCCCTCCTTCTGCTTGCAGAAATCCTTCGATGCCCACCCTCGTAAAGAGAGCCAGGTGCGACAGCTGGCATGGGTGGGGGACGGCATCTGGGTGTCCATCCGACTGGACTCCACGCTGCGCCTCTTCCATGCCCACACCTTCCAGCACCTCCAGGACGTGGACATCGAGCCCTACGTCAGCAAGATGCTCGGTAAAGAGGACACCCTCACCCGCAGCAACACACAACCTAGTATAATAATTCACTTTATAATAATATTAACGTTCTGGTGACCTGCTTTTATTCTTATTTTGTGTATTTTATGACCAGCTTTTATTCTTATTTTGTGTATTTTATGTAGTGTGAAGCACTTTGTGATTTTATCTGTGAAAAGCGCCATACAAATAAAATACTTACTTTCTTACTTACTAATATTTCAACCCAGATTAGATTCATTCAAATACTGTATGATCTGATTGTTTTGTACTGTTTAATACCTCAGATCATCATGAAGAGATAACTATGAAGAAAGTAGTTTAACCATGTGAGATTGCTTTTTAAACGTGATATACTGAATGTTGGTATGCACATTGTGTACATTTCCTGTTACATGCTAATGCCTTGATGACAAGTCTTTCAGAAGTTTTACTGTGTTGGTAGCTGTTGGTTGAGCCGCTGCTGTCATTCTCAGGTACGGGCAGACTGGGCTTCTCCTTTGTGAGGATCACAGCACTCATGGTGTCCTGCAGTCGGCTGTGGGTTGGCACAGGGAACGGCGTCATCATCTCCATCCCCCTCTCCGACGGTAAGAACCGTAAGAGGAGCCGGGGTTGGGGTCATTTACACACGAGTGGCCATCAAACATACACACGATTATATAACTCAGTCACCTTTGTTTCCTTTGTTTCTTCAGTTGTGGTGATGTGATTGTCTTTAATTGTCTGATTGAGGCTGTCTGTTGTTCCCTTGTTTTACTGGCTCTCATGGTAGCTGCCTATTTAGTTAAACCAAAGCTAATGTTACTAGCATAACTGTGGTGGTTCTCTAAGCTCTTAGCTTGTAACTTATGGTCTCCTTATACCAAACAACTTTGACAAGATTTGGGAAAGATTCTTGAAAGATTGTAGTCTTTTGAGTAAAGCTTGACTGGGGGGGCATTAGTTAAAAGACTACAATCTTTCAAGAATCTTTCCCAAATCTTGTCAAAGTTGTTTGTAATGAGGCCATTAGACTCCTCTTGGATACATTTCACTTCCATTTGGGGTTCTTTTTATTTGTCACACATGTCCAGCAGGGGGAGACTGACTGTATGTGTCCTCCCTCTCCTACCAGGAAACCAATCAGCCAGCGGCACCCCGAGCCGGCCTGGCCGCGCCGTCCGTTTCTACGGAGATGAGAGTGCGGACAGTGGCGCGCCGGGCTCCTTCGTGCCCTACTGCTCCATGGCCCATGCTCAGCTCTGTTTCCATGGCCACCGAGATGCAGTCAAGTTCTTCGTGGCGGTGCCAGGTCAGTGTTAACATGGGAGCTCTGCCATTTAAGTCTCACTTGGGTTCTCTCATGACATTTACTGCACAACGCTTAATGAGGGACTAGAAGGTTCTTTAGAGGCCAGTGTCAATATGAAGGTACAGTATCTCAGTCTGAATACAAAGTACTGAAACAAATCCCAGTTCAAAAATGTCCTCTAAAGAAGGTTTGATTGGTTAGACATTGACAACTGAGGGACATTCTGTTGGCCCTGATACTGAACTGTAAGAGCATCGACACAACTACCTTATCCCAGGCCAGCAGCAGACATACTTACTTACTCTATATCACAAGCACCCACCACTCCTCACTCCTGATTCAGTATGTGTGTGTGTGTGCGTACCTGTCCAGGTGAAGTGATGGTCCCTGGCTCAGCAGGTGTAGAGCTGGTCCCAGCAGACTCTGAGGCCCCAGCGTCAGATGGTCAGAAACCGCAGCTGCCCCGGAACATGCTGGTGATGAGCGGCGGTGAAGGGTACATCGACTTCAGACAGGGTGAGCAGCTACAAAGACCCACGTTTATAACACACACACACACACACACACACACACCACACATACACACACACACACGCACACACACACGCACACGCACACGCACACACACACACACACACACACACACACACACACCACACCACACACACACACACACACACACACACACACACACACACACACACACACACACACACACGCATGCACACACACACACACACTCACATCTGACATGACGATTTTTAACTCACTCTCTCTCCCTCTCTCCTCTCTTTCACTGTCCCTCACACCCTTTCTGCATGTCCACTCCCGCCCGTGCTCCCAGGTGATGAGGGAGGGGACACAGACGAGCCTCTGGACTCCACCATGATGCGAACGGAGGGCGCCTCCAAAACCGAGCGCAGCCACATCATTGTCTGGCAGGTTGCCACGGGCGACGAGTGAAAGCCCCGACAGCCCCCACCCCCCCACCCTGCCTCAACCTCGGGTTCGACACAGTACTCAACCCCCTGAAAGCCTGCACGGCCCACACACACACACACACACACACACACCTTTTCAACGGCCCCCTCATTACCATCTTTTGTCTTTAGCATTGTTATTACTATTACTGATATTATTACTATGAGCGTTATTATTACTATTATTATGATTATTAATGTTCATTCATACTCTCCCTTATGGCCGCTGTCGAGGTCTGTCGATGACTCATCATGGCGTTTTACTAGGTAGGGGACCGACGAGGGGACTTGGGGGGGGTGGTTCCGTCCACTGAAATGTCCTCCCACTGTTGGCTCTGGTTTCCCAGAATGCTCTGTGGCTGCAGGGCAAGGGTAGTTATAGGAGTTACTGTAAAGGCCAGCCTAGTACTGCACACTCGACTAGGACGGACATAATGACGTAGTGTACACTCCGAACAAAAACAAAAGGGAACAGTGAAGTCGGCTGGCAATGTTTATTTTATATTTTACTTTATTCGACCCCTCTGTTGTTTTCTCAAAAACATATTTTTGTACATATGTGTGTATCAGTGTCAATGTGTGTGTGTTTATGTATGTATGTATGTATGTATGTATGTATGTATGTATGTGTGTATGTATGTACGTATGCATGTATGTACGTATGTATGTACGTATGTATGTACGTATGTATGTACGTATGTATGTATGTACGTATGTATGTATGTATGTGTGCGTGTTTATGCTTGTGCCTCACTGACGAGACTTTTCTCTCCACCATACCAGAGTTTGTTTACCTGTTTATATGTATGCTGCCGTCATGTTTGTGTGCGTTGCCGTAGACCTGTAGGGACACATTATGTGGAGACTCTCATTTGAGTTGTAAACAGTCTTCTAGTCGGCACTTTAGAAACTTTGTGAAGAAGAAGCAAGCGTGAAGAAAAGCCCACGTAGCCCGTCAGGAAACCGTTAGCATGCACATAACCGTGTCAATGCAGAAAGGCTGCGCGACAGAGTTACCAAAGGACATGATGTTACTCAGCAGCCTAGCTAGTTCCTCTTCCCCTGTTCCACTTCTCTCCTCCTATGGGGTGTCTGTATTACGGGGCCACACTTTAGGGACTTGCTTTGCTTTGAAAGGAATATGAGTGTGACCCCGTTTTTTTTTCCTTTTGTACGTTGCACCTTAAGTTAGTTCTCCACAGCACTAAGGGAGCATCTGCAAACGTCTTAATCTACTTTTGAGGAACCCTCCTTTAATGTGGCAACCTGTGCATTGTAGGAGACTTTGAAGCCACTTTGCGAGTGGTTTCATTAGGAATGATCTGTGTTGGAGTCTCGTGGGTTATGTTCCTGTATCGGTGGTTTTCTGTGAGACACTTTAATCCGTGTGTGTAGGAGGCATCCCTAACGAGTATGTGGGATAGGCCGATGCTTGATTCCTGTTTTTGTAAATGAACAACCAGATAGGGGAAAGACCCTATCTGCAAAATTATTTTGTTTTTCTTTTGTAACTGATATGAAGAAGGAAAAAAAGGAAAAAAATGAAGTTTCATATCGTGTTGTTGCCATTCCAGTATTTATTTTTCTTAATGAACTTTGGTGGTTCAGAATGTAAAACTTTATACACTCCAAAAAAACAGTATATTCTAGAACAATATTGTATGAATTCAAACACACCCAAACTCCATTGTGTGGTGTGGTTCACGTCAGTTGTAATAACAAAAAAAACGACCTTTAAAAAACAAACTCAAAATCATGAACCTGAAGTAGTGGGCATATTTAACCTTTGTGGGTAGAACATGGAAACAATACATCATGTCATCGTACTAAAGCTATGCATGTCAGTTTTTTATGGGATCACTGCAGTGTGATGTTACTGCTTTCAACTCCTGTTGGTCGCCACCTGTTTTTTTGGTGGGTGGACATGTCTGTGTACATGTGTATGAAAATGTGGCATGTTCATAAGAGTGAGTAGAGTGTGTGTGTGAGAGAGAGAGATAGTGTGAAAGAGCATGTGTGTGTGTGTCTGAGAGTGAGAGTGTGTGTGTGTTCATTTGATTACTCTATTCGTTGACTCTTGCAGGGTGACCAACAGCAGATGAGTGACTTGTGCTCTCTGCTGCGGTTCCTGTCATTTCCATGTTTGCTAAATCAGCATCATAGCCTTATTTTTAACAGTCTATTAAAAATCTCATGAGAACTCGTGTCTTATTGCTGCCATTACTTCCGCCTGATAGAGTGTTAAGAATCCGTCAGCATCCCAGTAGGTCTTTGGAAGGCATTTAGGTTCCTAGTACCTATAAAGGTTCCTAGTTTTCCCAAAGGTTCAGTATGGAACATTTGTTGTCAAAGAGGAAAAGGACATACAGTATGCTCTATTCTAGACTTGATTTCATTCTAAGTGCCAGGCACAAGGGCCTGATTAACGGCTTTCCTTTCAGGTGTAGAGCAGAAGAATGGAAAACAAATAGGAAACATGAAGTGTGGAACCAATGACTAATGTGTGCAACCATTTCCTGTTTAATGGTTTAATTCCACAAGTCAGTTGCAACAAGGCTTTTTCCTGCAAAAAAGAAACATGCTCCGATGATACTTGTACGACAAATGCTCAGTTAGACCCTCTACCCACCAGCAAGAAAGAAAGTTGCTTCAACATTTAAAGAGTTTGGTTCCAAAATGCTATATACTCCATTTTAATGAATATTCTTTTTTTTTTTTTTTTGTTCTCCAAGTTATTTTAGTGGAACTGTAATTGGGTTATTGTTATTTGATTTATCTTTATTTAATCAAACAACACAATGGCATGTTCTTGATATTATCTGAAATACACAATTAAATAACATGACATTAAATGACAGCTATTTTTGTCAGTCATGGTCCTCTGTGCAGAAATGAATCAAAACTGAGTTAGTTTGAATCTTTGATTTGTTGACTTGATATAGTTATAGCAATAGTGATATAGTTAGCATATGACAATTGTAATTGCAAAAAGCAAAAGGTACTCGTAAACCCGTTACATTAAATGTAATGTATTTTTAATGTCCCTTTTCAGGGTTGCAACTGTCCCCAGGCTAAGAGTCAGTTACAACATCTGACTTCATCCATTCAATTGAGTGTTATGATATGTAATATGATAATTGTATGGCTAATTAGTCAAATGTAAGTTTAATATGTAAATTCGGTTGGTCTAGTACTACAAACAGTCTCTGAGTCTTTTAATGTTATCAGGAAAAGTTTTCTAACCTTTACAAAGTGTTTTCAAAAAAATCAGTGATTTTTGATTACAGGGTCTTTAAAGGAGAGTTCCGGTGTGATATTGACCTAAAGTGTGTTGAAACATGATACCGAGTGTGAACGTATGTCTCATAGCCCATCTCGGCTTGTTCCCTGCACTCCAAAATCTGGCGCTAGTTAAGCCGATGCTACCAACAGCTTTTTCAATGGTGGTGCTTCGGCATCGGGCTAGCCATGCAAATAAATCACTGTTTTACACCATTTACGAGGCTCAATGTATCTCCACACTTCATTGGTAGACTTCCGAGAGCCCTGACATTTAAAACGAGACATTGAGAACTTTGAAAAAGCACTGGTAGTTTACCAAAAATAATTCAGTGGAAATGCATGGATTCCAGTTTTTTCCAGTAGCAGCAACTAGAATCCATGCATTTCCACAGAATTATTTTTGGAATCTGATCCCTTATCATACCTGTTCATTCTTACTCGTCGCTCGACTTATCGTGACTAAATTCAAGATGGCTGCAAGCGCTAAACTTCGTGAAGATACTGTCTGTATAAATCGTCTTGTAAGTAAACTACCTACCAGTGCTTTTTCAAAGTTCTCAATGTCTCGTTTTAAATGTCAGGGCCCTCGGAAGTCTACCAATGAAGTGTGGAGATACATTGAGCCTCGTAAATGGTGTAAAACAGGGATTTATTTGCATGGCTAGCCCGATGCCGAAGCACCACCATTGAAAAAGCTGTTGGTAGCATCGACTAACTAGCGCCAGATTTTGGAGTGCAGGGGACAAGCCGAGATGGGCTATGAGACATACGTTCACACTCGGTATCATGTTTCAACACACTTTAGGTCAATATCACACCGGAACTCTCCTTTAAAGGAGCCCTACAAACGTATTAATCCTTTTGATGCGTATACAAACAATTTTGTATTAAAATTGTATTGAAGTCCAAAAAATACTACACGATTGAAATGGCTAAATGCAATGTGGGCCCTAACAATGCATTCCTTTTACCTTATGATGAGGGAATTCTTTTACCACCAGGAGGCAGCGTTGCACTATTAGCAAGGGATGTGGAGAGGAGGGAGGAATGCCTTCCATGAAATGACATCACAATGCCAGTAGGCAACACACAGCATTGTCCTGAAAAAACGACAGGCTGCATGGTCCGTCTGACGAGCTGCTGACGTCAGAGCTCCAACACACACACACACACACTGAAGGAAGGGTGAGGATCAAGCACATTAACGCTTTCCTGTCCCTCGTCACGCCTCGCCAGCGCCGCCGGTGGCCCTCAGGGGGTACTGCTCTCAGAAAGAAAGATGTGAGAAAGTCTCTTGTGCTGGGCTTTATTTCAATTTGTTTGTTATCTTTGTCCACCCCCTTGTGTACTCTCTCCTGTCACTCTTTCATTTTCTCTGTTCTATCAGTTGGTCTTTTCTGTTATGTCTCTTATTGCAGCGCGCCTTGCCTCTTATGTCTCTTATTGCAGCGTGCCTGGCCTCTTCACTTGCCTGTGTCCGTCTTTTCATTCAGATCCCTTCATCTCTCTGTCTCTCTCCCTCCCTCTCTCTCTTACCATCTCTCTCCCTCCCTCTCTCTCTTACCATCTCTCTCTCTCTCTTACCATCTCTCTCCCTCCCTCTCTCTCTTACCATCTCTCCCTCTCTCTTACCATCTCTCTCCCTCCCTCTCTCTCTTACCATCTCTCTCTCTCTCTCTTTTACCATCTCTCTCCCTCCCTCTCTCTCTTACCATCTCTCCCTCTCTCTTACCATCTCTCTCTCTCTCTCTTACCATCTCTCTCCCTCCCTCTCTCTCTGTGTCTCTGTTTACCTCTGCGTCATCTGCTGCCTACGATCTGTCCTGTGTGTGCTGATGTTGTTAGCTCATGGTCAACCACTAGCCATGTCCAGCCTGAACAGGAGGTGCACCTATACACACACATTACAGACACACACACACACATATGGACTGAAAATGTACACAACACAAAGGGATGGTACATGCATTAGTATATGTGTGTGTGTTTGTGTGTGTGTGTGTTGGTAAAAAGAAGCTGATGTTAAACCAGAGGAGAGGAAAAGAGAGCAAGGGGGGGAACATAAAGGGATTGGGAGGGATAAAGATAGAGAATGGGGGGGTAGTATGGGGGGTGGAGAGAGAGAGAGAGAGGTTGGAGGAGGGGGGGGGGGGTGGAGAGAGAGAGAGAGAGAGGTGGGAGCAGGGGGGGTGAAAACAGTCTCCCACGCAGAGTGCTGCACCAGCCTGCACTGCGCCCCTCTCAGGGAGGCAGCAGTTATGTAAGCGGGCCAGCTGCTCTCTGTCAGCACAGCGCTACACACACACACACACACTGCTGGGGATGGGGGGAGGGGTTGTATGGGGGTTCTGCGTGTCTGCGTGTGAATGCGTGTCTGTGTGACGTCCATGTCTGGTCACGCCTGCTCGTTGTGCTAATTTTAGATAGGGGGCACTGCAGCCTGTGTTCAATTATGAGATATGAGGTTTCCCATTACCTCTTTCTGTCACACTCTCTCTCTTTCTCTGTCGATCTCTTTTTCATCCTCCCTTCCTTCACTTCCCTCCCTCTCTCCATGCGGCACATGTTGCTAGTACACACCTCCTCCTCCTTTATGTAATGGTCATTACATCAAGCTGTGAGCCTCACATTCTCTGTATGTCCCTGGTACTCAGGGGACGTGTGTGTGTTGCCCATGTTAATGTGTGAGGATGAGGAGCATCGTCTGCTGGCCCTGAGGCTTTGTTATGGGGCAGCGGCAGAGAGAGAGAGACAGAGAGAGAGAGGGAGCTGCAATGAGTAGGTGGCAGAATGACTAAAAAGAAAAAGGTTTGTCATAGATAAGCAAAGCTAGGTGCCTCTGGTGGACAGAGAGAGAAATAAAGAGAGAGAGTGTGTGTGTGTGTGTGTGTGAAAAGAGAACATGCCACTCACGTGTCTGTACACACTCCTGTATCTGACGACAGCAGTTGCTAACACAATGCACAGGCAACACTTTTCTCTCTCTCACACACACACACACACACAAGGCTGTACAGGACTCTATTTTAGCTGGAGTGCTAAAGCAAACATGTGTGCACTTTCCCATCCTATCCCCCATCATGCCACAGTGGCTCTTCACAAGCTTGTGTTCCTCGGCTCCATGGCCAGCCCAGATGCTCATCTGTAATGTACTAGCAAGAGTGCTCTCCACGCGCGCACTCCTCTCTCTGTCCCCCTCTTTCTTTCAATTCAATTCAATTGAGCTTTATTGGCATGACAAAAAATACAATTTGTATTGCCAAGAGGCAATAGCCAATTCTTTCCCTCTCTCCCCTCCTTTCTTTGCCGCACCTATTTTTCCTCTCTTAGTTCTCTCCTCTTTTCTATCTCTCTTGCTCTCATACTCACTTCTTCCACTCTGATCCTGTCATGTCTTTCCCTCCATTCGCCTCTCCTCTCTATCCATCCCTCCTCTCCTCCACCTCTATCTTTCTCCCCACTCCCTTCTGTCCACCTCTCTCTACTTTTCTCCTCTCCTCTTTCCTACAACAGTTTACCCCTACTCTATTCATCTTTATTTTCTCCTTGCCAATCCCCTTTCTACTTCTCTCCTCTTCTCTCTTCTCCTCTCCTCTCCTTTCCTCTCCTCTCCTCTCTTCTCTCCTTTTCTTTCTTATCTTTTGTCCTCTCTTCTCTCTTCTCTTCTCTCCTCTCTTGTCTTCTCTTCTCTCCTCTCTTCTCTTCTCTATCAGTTTGTGATCCTCCCTATGCCCTTGTGTTGTCCTCCCAGCGGCCTCAGCAGCAGCAGCAGTAGGCAGCACCTCCACAGCAAGCACTTTACACACTGAGAAAGACCTAGAGGCACAGCACCACCGCTGCTGCCTTGTCCTTCACTCTGGGGTGTATGTGTGTGTGTGTGTGTGTGTGTGTGTGTGTGAGAGAGAGAAGAGAGAGGGAGAGAAGGGGGGGGGGGGGACTCCACACTCCAGAGTTCCGCTGCAGGACATTCTCCAGCTGGAGGGGCTAAGGGGAAGAGGTGGGAGAGAGCATAAACAAGGCAAAGGTTGAACTCATGGCCACGACAACCCCAGGTGAGAGGTATTTTTAGGAATGTGCTGAAGGGGGGGGGGGGGGGGGGGGGGTCCAGTAGAATGCCACAGTGTGGCTCGTGAGTTTGTGTATACCCTTGTGTGTCTCTGATAGAATGTGAAGTGTGTGAGAGTGTTGGGTGGCTAAAAGTGTACAACGTTCATTGTAGTCGTGGAGCATTTCCTGTCCAAGCGTAGATGTTGGGGGTGGGGGGGCTGGTCAGCAGATAGAGGCGGTCTGTTCCAGCCAGACTCCTCTGCTCTGCTCTGTGGCCCACTTTCAACTGCAGGCCTCAGCCTTACCTGAATTTCAACACCACCTCTCTCTCTCTCTCTCTCTCTCTCTCTCTCTCTCTCTCTCTCTCTCTCTCACACACACACACACACTCTCGCTCTCTCTCTCCCCCTCTCTCTCTCATTCAAATTCAAAGTCTCTTTATTAGCATGACTTGTATGGGAACAGAGTTGTCAGAGCTATTGATAGTAACATACAATAACACATAATAAGACCATTAAAGAAAATATTAAATTAAAGATTTCTATCTCTTTTACACACACCACATACACGCACAGCACACACATGCACACACACTCCCAATTTACTTCATTTTAAGCATCACCACCCGCAGATTTGTCATTTATTTTTCTAGACATTCTAATTTCTCTCTCTATCTTCCTCCCTCTCTCTCTGTTTCTCTCTCACACACGTTCTCTCTCCCTCTTCTCTCTTTTGTTCTCTCCTTTGATTTGCCTTTTACCTTCTCTGTCTCTTAGTTCATTGGGTCTCATCACAGTTATATGTCAAATTGTCCTTGTTTTATCAATTTACTATTTAAATCATCACAGCTTTATCATTTGTCTTTCTGTCTCCTATATCTCTCTCTCTTACTCTCTCTCTCTCTTTTTCTCTGTCTCTTTCCCTCTCTTTCTGTGAAGGTTTTTATGTGTAACGTGTAGGTGCCTGTAACAATGTCTTTATTGTGTAGTGGTCAAACACCTGATATTGTTTCAATAAAGGTGTGTTAAGCCTCTCTCTCTCTCTCTCTCTCTCCACCTGATCCCCATCAGGTGGACGCTCCCTGGTGTCTGGGCAGGTGGTGCCCTCTGCTCTGTTGTGCTAATGACCATGTGTTCACCAGGGCTGCTCGTGAGCACGTGTGTCAAACTGGCCAACCTGCTCCGCACCTGCCAGCAGGTGAGCCCAGCTACCTGAAGAGAGGTCATGCCTTTTTAAGTGACGGGGGTTGAAGAGGGAAACAGAATCAGTGATAACGATACTAATGCAACATCCAGACACATTAGTCATTCTCTGACTTTGTTCCCACGCTAGCTACCTCCTGCACCTCACAAATGTCCAGCTGCCCAACCAGGCATAGAGACCTGGGCCCAGGCGGAAGGATTGGAGACAGAGGCTATGGGCAAGGTGCTTCCCCAGAAAGGCAAAGGAGCACCACCAGAAAATCAATAGCCCTTTTGCTCTTTGGCTTAAAGGCCAGTAACTCTGGTCATTGTGTTCCACACATGGTCACTACTCTCCCCCTCACAGTCCTGCCTAAACTCTCCTGAGCCGGTTTCGTAAAGCAGCCATGAGGGGGTGTAGTTTGAAACGTACAAGCTGACGGCCAAAATGGCAATGAAAAACACTGACAAAAGATATGCATTCACATCCAAAATGGGTGCCTTCAATTTGAAGATGATACCAAAAATACTCACCTACAGCAACATGCCTCATAAGTGCTAAACATACCAACGTCTGTGGTTGTTTTCATGCTAGTGTTTCTGAACAAAAGGGTGGCAATCCAAAAAAAACAGACGTCAATTCATTGAATGGCCATTTATCTGGTGGTATCCTGAATGGCCAACGTGTTCTGGCGTCATGCATGCGTACATCAGAACTCAATTGTTGTGCCCAATTGTTCTCCTCTCTGTGGCAACGCACGTTGACAGACTCATTGGCTGTGTCAACAGTCCCACACAGTTAATACACTTATACACCTCCACAGTGACACTCGCTGGCTAACTAGGCCATGCAGCGCGTGTGTTGGTTAGAGGTAGTGAGGAACAGAGACGTCCTTCCTCCATTCTGCTGCGACCCCCTCCAGTCCACCCCCAGCTCAGGCAGCCTCTCCCCTGCAGCCCACCACTGTTACGTCTGCGTCTGCGCCGTCAACTGTGGTGACTCACACATGCCCGTCACGGCATGAGCTACCAGTGTTATGAAACAGCCTGAACCTTCCCTTGGGCCCCCTCAACACACACACACACACACACACACACACACACACACACACACACACACACACACGTGCATGCACACAGACAAAGATGTATGCACAATGACAATAAGATTGTATCTAATCTAATCAAACGTTCGCATACACACACACACAGATACAGACAGACAGACACACACACACACATATGTGCATGCAGACAGACACAGATGTATACAGACAGACACACAACAGACACACACACGCTTGCACACGCATGTGTGTGTGCGAGTTTGTGATTGTGTGTGCATGTGTGTGTGTGTGTGTGTGTGTGCTCTTGCTCCTGTCTTTGACGTCAGCCGGCCAGTGGAGCATGAGGGCTGTGAGGCCCATGCCTCTGCACTGGCCTACCTGCAAGGGATCGTGGCTCTACTGACTCCCACACTCCCATTATTCTCCCAGGAGGACACGGCTCTCATTTCATGGATGACAGTAATGCTTTTCCTCTCTCGCTCTCTCGCTCTCTCTCCTTCACTCTCTCTCTGTCTTTCTTTCTCCTTTACTGCTAGTGTCTCCTTTACTCTTGCTCTCTCTCTCTCTCTTCTTCACTCTCTCTTGCTCTGTCTCTATGATATATATCCTTGACTCTTCCTGGAAGGCATTTTCTCTTACGATGCCAATGTAGCATTTTTTGGTCCAAAACATCCTTATTCTCAAGAAACCATGTGTTCTTCACTAGAACGACAGCCCCAGCATTACGGTACTTACTGCAAAAGATTGAGATTGTGGCACACACACACACACACACGCACATGCACGCACATGCACATTCACACACACACTCACACATTTGTGCGTGTGTGTGTGTACTTTGATTAGATTAGATTAGATTATATTTAACTTTATTGTCATTATGCAGAGTACAAGTACAGGGACAATGAAATGCTGTTTGCGTCTAACCAGAAATGCAAAAAAGCAGATATACACAGTATAGATGGTGAAGTACAAAAAAATATAGTGCAGTGTAGACAGTAGTGTACAGTTAAGCAAGTGGTATGGTTTAAAGTAATATAAATGAAATATAATTATAAATATGCGCAATGTATTAGCAATAGCCTTATAAGAGCAGAATAGATATGGATACCAACGCATGTTGATGGCCAACGCTCAAGTGGGCGCTGAGCTGAACGAGGATGGTGTGTGTGTGTGTGTGTGTATGTGTTTTAGTTTCTTTAGTCAATTCTATCTGTGCAATGTGCATATGTGTGTAAATATGTGTGGGTGTGCGTGTGGTTGTGTACATGTGTGTGTATGTGTGTGAGAGAGAGTGAGTGTTTTTGATGGAGCTGGCAAAGATGGTGAGGTGTCAAGTGAGACTGGCACAGATTACCCTGCCATGAGATTTAAAGCACTGTCATAAGAGACGGGCACTCAGCTGAGGACAAACTGTTCCCTACCAGCCCAACGGTATGTGTGTGTGTGTGTGTGTGTGTATGAGTGTGTGTGTGTGTCTACACAGTTGTGTGTGTGTGTGTGTGTGAGAGAGAGAGAGTGAGGGAATACTGCACAAGTGTACATGTGTGTATGTGTCAGGGCTGGAAATGAACTTTATGAGTTAATTACCAGCCACTGACAGATAAATGGTCAAATTCCTCAGCTATTCAATCTCACGTCATTATTGTGTGTGTTTGTGTTCTTACACAGCACAAGGGACGGACTTCCTAATACCATTTACTCATTTGACATCATTTTCTCAAGAATTTCTCAAGAATGAGGACTTGATCTCTGTTATTTATAGGTTGGCAGTTAAGTTCTCTGTCAATATGTTGCAAATCAAACATTGCCACAACTGTTGTCATGTGTGGTTTCAGAGAGAAAGAGCAGACATGTAGACAGACACACTGACTGGCACAAGATCACACACAGAAATGACTACAATACACACACACACACACACACACACACACACACACACACACACACACACACTCACTCACTCACCCTATGTGCCTATGCAAAACTAATTTTACATTCTACATTCCCTGAGATGACAGCAATATAAACAGAGAGGGAAAGAGGAAGGAGCCACCTGAGAGATACATAGGCTATGTGGTAACAGCCTTGGCCTACATAATCATGATTTAAAATGTAATCCCTTAAATGCACTGTATCATGTAACTATCTATTCTGAATACCACTCATTTAAATTGTAATTGTATTTACATACAGTTACTCATATTTAATCGTAATCCTGCATACATGTATTCAGTTACTTCCCAACACTGCTCACTTTCCCCCTCTCTCTCTTAGCTTCTCTTCTTCTTCTCTCCTCTCGTTTCATTTCTCTCCATTCCCTCTTCTCTCTCTCTCTCTCTCTCTCTCTATTACTCTCTCTCCCTTTCTCTCGTTCCCTCCCTCTCTCTTGTGTGAGGCCAGTGTGGGTGTGTGGGCCTCTTTGGTGTGTGCCGGGGCCCCTCAGTAGTCTCCACTGGGGGCCCATACTGTACCTGCCCGTCTGTCTCCACACTCTTATGGGGCTTAACCCTGACAAGCTCTGGGTTGTGCCAGGGCTGTGAATTCTGTGTCCAGTTCTGAGTCAGGAATGAACCCATTCTTTCTTTCATTTTCAATGTACAGTACTTTAGTATGTTTATCATTGCCCTCCCTCCATCCTCTCTCTTTCTTCCTCTCTCCTCTCTCTCGCTCTCGCTCTCACTCTCTCAGTCCCTATCCTCCTCTGCAATCTCACACCTGATTCAGTGCTTTTCACATCCTCATGAGGTGTCTGTGTTCTCTCACTCAGCTTTTTCAACGTGTGAGCTAGAGTGTGTGTGTGTGTGTGTGTGTGTGTGTGTGTGTGTGTGTGTGTGTGTGTGTGTGTGTGTGTGTGTGTGTGTGTCTGTGTCTGTGTGTGTGTGCGTCTGTGTGTGTGTGTGTGTAGAGAGAGAGAGAGAGAGAGAGAGTTGTTTTTCTGTATACCTGTATATGTGTTGTTAGGTACAGTATATTTTGTATGTATGTGATTATTTGTCACAATGTGTGTATGTGTTTGTGTGTGTGACAATGTTTGTGTGTGCATGAGCATGGTTATATGTGTGGTTGCTGATTACTGTGAGCGTGTGTGTGATAATATCAATGCTGCTGTGTGTGTGTGTATGTGTGTGTGCGTGTGTGTTTGTGTGTGCTTGCGTGTGTGCTTGTGTGTGTGTGTGCTTGTGTGTGTGTGTGTGTGTGTGTGTGTGTGTGTGTGCTTGTGTGTGCTTGTGTTTGTGTGTGTGTGTGTGTGTGTGTGTGTGTGTGTGTGTGTGTGTGTGTATGTCTGAGTTTTGTGTGTGCGTGCGTGCGTGTGTGTGTTTGGAGGAGCAGTTGCCTCGGGCTCTGTTCTCCCCTCTGGTTAATGAGGTGCCGACATGAAAGCTGCCTTCTGCCCTTCTGCCCAGCGCCTGTCCAGCGCTCAGCTGTTTCCCAGACCGGTATGACGCACGGCACCAGAGACCCATCCTCTCAAGAGGAGAGAGTGAGAGGGAGAGAGAGGGAGAACGGGATGGATGGAGAGAGAGAGATAGAGAGAATGTGGAGTGTGTCAGGGAGGTAGGGAGAGAAACAGCAATGGAGAGAGAGAAAGAGAGAGTGATGGAAAGAGAGAGAGAGGAAAAGAAAAGAAAGGGATCTTAGAATTGGAAAATGAAGAGAAAAAAGGAGAAAACGACTGACAGATCTGAGGACACAGGGGTGCAGTGGCCAATTCCAGGTTGTTTCCTGGTGGTAGTTTGCACACCTCTTCTTAGGGTCTTTGTGCTTTCAGACTGATGCTATTTGTTTTATAGCTAAGCAGCTGTGTGTGTGTGTGTGTGTGTGTGTGTGTGTGTGTGTGTGTGTGTGTGTGTGTGTGTGTGTGTGTGTGTGTGTGTTGAAAGTAAAGGAGAAGACGCAGGAGAGTTGTGTGTGTTCTTTGGGTTGTCAGTGCCCCCATCTGCACCCCACCCCACCCCACCCCAAATCTGCGCACCTCAGCAGCACGGCCCCCAACCCCACGATGCATAAACGCCCTGAGTGGGACAGATGACCTTCCCCTTTTCAGAGAGGCGCCGTGATTAATAGAGCGGCCGCCAGCAGCCCACAGCCTACAGGGGTGGCGACTCAGAAAGGTTAGCCCTTCTAAAGCTGAGTCTGAGTCTAAGTCAGGGTGTGTGTGTTTGTGTGTGTGTTTGTATGTGTGTGTGTGTGTGTGTGTGTGTGTCTGTGTGTGTGTGTGTGTGTGTGTGTGTGTGTGTGTGTTTGAGTGTGTGTTAGTTTTTTTCCACAGTACTGAGTGACACAGTGTTGGTGTCATTTTAGGCAAATGCAAAGGGTTCACAGGTTTTCTCCAATAAGATAAAATAAAAGAAGTCATGTAAATCAGATGTAGTGGAAACTGCTCAAGTAAAGGGTTAAACCATTTAGCACTCTGATCACTTTTCCCATTTGTGTGTTTTTAATTCATTTGCGTAAACTCAGTAGTATGATGTACCTGGAAGCCAGCCATTAGCATCATACTTTCTGATATCTGGCTTACGGTTTGCTACACTGAAAGTCCAAGCACACACACACATACATACACACACACACACACACACTCACACAACCAACTACAGACTGATGACTGAGTGTGTCTGGTTGTGTGTGTGTGTGTGTGTGTGAGAGAGAGAGAGAGAGTGACAGAGATAAGGTTATCAGGCTCAGTGCTTCAGGCCAAGCCAACCGCGCTACACTGACAACATGACACGACCTGAACTATGCCTCTGGCTGTGTGTGTGTCTGTGTGTGTCTGTGTGTGTGTGCGCGCGCGTGTGTGTGTGTGTGTGTGTGTGTGTGTGTGTGTGTGTGTGTGTGTGTGTGTGTGTGTGTGTGTGTGTGTGTGTATATGTGTGCATGTGTGTGTGTGTGTGTTTATGTGTGTGTGTATGTGTATTTGTGTTTGTGTGTATATGTGTCTGTGTGAGAGAGAGTGACGGAGTGTGTTTAGCTGTGTGTGTGTGTGTGTGAGAGAGAGCGTTTGAGAGAGAGAGAGGGAGTGACAGAGTGTGTCTGGCATGTGTGTGTGTGTGTGTGTGTGTGTGTGTGTGTGTGTGTGTGTATGTGTGCGTGTGTGTGTGTGTGTGTTTATGTGTGTGTGTATGTGTATTTGTGTTTGTGTGTATATGTGTCTGTGTGAGAGAGAGTGACGGAGTGTGTTTAGCTGTGTGTGTGTGTGTGTGTGTGAGAGAGAGCGTTTGAGAGAGAGAGAGGGAGTGACAGAGTGTGTCTGGCATGTGTGTGTGTGTGTGTGTGTGTGTGTATGTGTGTGTGTGTGTGTGTATGTCTGTGTGTGGGAAGGGGGGTGTATATGTGTAGTTGTTTGTGTTTATGTGTTAAGTGTTTGTGTGTGTGGGTGTGGATGCAAAGTATAAATGTGTCTATGCATATGTCTTTCTGCGATGGTATATTTGTGTGTGTGTGTGTGTGTGTTGGTTGGTTTCCCTCTACCCCCTCTGTCTGTAAGCTTTTGGCATTCTCGCATGCATACTATGGGCCTCTTTTTTGACCGGAGGCCACAGCCATGAAGACGTGTCATAGTTTCATTCGTGGTAACATCTGTCGGAGTGAGCGAAACCTGGGACACTTATGAAGAACCTGATTATATCTTTCCTCCTCCTCCTCCCAGTGGATAAACGGCCCCCGGCTCCTGCAGGCTCCCCACACACACTCCTCCAGACTTGGGCTCATCAGTGCCTGGCTGTGTTTCAGCTACGATGTGCATCTTCCACTCCCAGGTATGTGGAACATTGCTGACGACGTCTATTTTTAACACTCTGGCTCTGGTTTATATCGAAATGCAATTCAATATATGCGGACATGCTAATGTTTCAGCAAAAGCTGAAGTAACACTTTGAGCCCTATAAATATGGCCGATGATTTAAGGGGGCTGTGCGAATGCTAAATCTATTATGCAGTGAGCTGCCCTGTCCTTGTGCACAATACAGACTGTGTGTGCGCACACACATGCACACACACACACACACACACACACACACACACACACACAAACACACACACACACACAGCTATGTAAACACATAGCCAGATGAAAACAGCAAGCTATTGTTTTACGTGGAAACTTACTCAGTGTTGCAATAAAAGACTCTTGAGTGTAGGAAGAACACAGTTGAGCTTAGCTTAGTCTTTCTGCTCTCTGCTTATTTTGTGAGGGTTCGTCTAAATCCCTCAGCAAGTCCTAAAGGCTTTGCGCTAAGTGCTTTAACAGTCTCCTACTGTCCTGTCCAGTGGGAGATATGGCCAGAGCTGTTTTTGGGGCGTGACTCACCCCTGTTTATTTATAGATGTCGACAAACCTACAGCAAACAATCAGAGGTCTGTGGAGCACCATAGGTCAGTCTCAGAGACAAGGACTACACCCAGTCATTTTACCTAGATGATCTTGTTTCACTGAAACATGTTTTCTTTTTAAGATAGTAAAAAAATGCATAATTAGCATATTGTTCAGTCACGATAGACTCGCCTGTAACCTCTGCCATTTGTCTTTGTCTGCTATAATTCTTGTGAAGTGAATGGTCTGTCATCTTCACATTAGTCAATTTTAAGAATCCTGCTGGACATTTGTCCTCACAAAGATACTTTTAGCCTAGCTTAATGCCTTGACCCTGTCACTTGTTTCTACAAGATTGAGATTGGGATCAAGTTATACCATCAAGTTCATGGTTATTCTACTGCACTTATATTGTAAGTCAGTAGTTATTATTGTGTTTTGTCAAGTTATTCATTGCACATTCAGCTCGCAGAGGCATGGCAGAATCAATATAGATTTTTACCATGCATGCATTATTACATATCAGACCGTAATTTAGTAACTGTCTGAAGGTCATTCTGGATCCATCCTGAACCATTAAATGCTACAGTGGCCTCCACACACACCGCACAGAGCACTCAAAGACATGTCAAACTCAAAGCCACCAATAAGAGAGTATATGCGCTGACCACGACCCCACCTAACACGGCCACTCCAAAGAGCCACTCCCGCTGAGCCCTGAGTGTGTGGAGTGGCCAGAGCATCTGGGCCTTGCTGGAGCTGTGGAGATAGAGTAGAGGCTGTGTTTATCACCCATCTGCTCTCAGATCCTCTTTATCCTCCTCTCATATCTGCCTCCCTCACCCCCTTCTCCTCCTCTCCCCCACGCCTCTCCTCCCCTCTTCTCTCCACTCTCTCTTCGTCCATCCGTGCAGCTGATGCATCTGGAAAGCGGGGAGCTTCTTCAACAGTGGCATGAAAGCTTCCAAGCCCAAGCCAAGAGGAAATAAAAATGGGCTTATCCTCCCAAATGTCAGCCTTACCCGAGGACGGCCATCTCATCCGTGCAGATGGGGCAGAAACGCTGTGCGCACTCTGCACATTTTCATTTGATTGTGTGTGTGTAAGTCTCCTTGTATTGGACCCAATGGACCTCTGCTGTGTTTGTATCTGTGCTATGATATCTTTTTCACCCCTTTGCAAGAAGTACTGTATGGACGGTATCTGCTTGGTAGGAATAGGCAGGCAGTTACTGGTGTGTATAAAGGTATTAAAAGAAAGGTTAAAGTGGCCTAATTCCAATCCAGCACACAAGGCATCTTCAAAAGATATAGTGTTTCAAAATCAATATCCAGAAGCTATACACATTACACACAAAGTCCTTCTGAGCCTTTGTGTGGTTGTCTGTGTGTGTGTGTGTGTGAGTGTTATGTGTGTGTGTGTGTGTGTGTGTGTGTGTGTGTGTGTGTGTGTGTGTGTGTGTGTGTGTGTGTGTGTGTGTGTGTGTGTGTGTGCGTGTGTGTGGTGTGTAAGTATGTGCATGTGTGTTTGTGTGTGTGTGGTGTGTTTAAGTGCGTGCGTGTGAGTGTGTATTGTGTAAGTGCGTGCGTGTGTGTGTAGTGTGTAGGTCCGTGTGTATGTGTGGTGTGTGTAGTGTGTAGGTCCGTGTGTGTGTATGTGTGTGTGTGTATGGGAGTATGTGTGCTGTGCCTGTGTGGGTCTACTGTTCACTGTGTCCATGTAAACTTCTACTGTGTGCTCAAGACCCATCCATTAAGGGAGAGCTGGAACCCCTTCAGTCGGACGCCTGGGTTCTGTTTTTTTAAAGCAAAACAAGACAGAGAGAGACGTGTTCCCATGACAACCCACAGAAGGTGCTCAAAGAATGCAAACTCTCATTGACAGGCTGGGAGACAAGAGACAGTCCACCGAGAACCAAGGTATAAGAGAGACAGAGAGCGAGAGAGAGAGAAAGAGCGAGAATAATTTACGGTAAGAGACATCCTCCACTGAGGTGTTTTTACGTACCTTGCCTTCTTCACTTTCTACCCAGAGGCTGGCCGTGAGGAGCCATATTGTTTCAGCCAGCGGCCCAGCAAGAGCCTGTAAGAGGATCCTCACTACATCCCACTGAGTCCAAAGCAGCTGGACCACACACTGCCTCCTCACACGCTACTGCCATTACAGTACATACGTATGTTTATCTTGGCACAAACAGCATGTATCGTAAAAGCACTAATTTTTGACCCTTTCATTTAAAAATACTAAGACAAAGATATTTTTTTAAACTTCTAATTAACATTTGATAAATTAACTTTACATTTTCCAGTAGTCATAGGTCTGTAGATTTGAACAAAATCTGATTTTGTTTACTGTGCTCTGAGTTTGTGGCTGGGCTGGTGGGTGCCCTATTTCTGCCCACTCACTCGGCACATCAACAGTGAGACCGAGAATTCTCGTCGCGAAATCAAAATTCCACTGGAGCTCCAAGTGGATTTGTACAAGCAGCCTTACAACACTGTTTACAGCTCTTCTAGTCAATGTAAAATGTAATTTTTTGGTACATAGCTAATTTAGATACACTTATGGGGTGGGGGCTTGCATTTCTTTAGGAATCTGCCGTCTTGGTTTGTATAGAAATTAATATTAAGTGACACATACACGTAAAAGGGCAGAAATAGGGCATAGGCGGATATTAGTGACGTTCTGATTATGGGTATATGCCTTTATACAGACATAGGTTAGATACAAACTTTACTTGTATTTTGTATTTACGAACATTATTATGTGTGTGTGGGTGTGTGTGTGTGTGTGCGTGCGTGTGTGCGTGCGCGCGCTAAGAGCGATTGAAACATTTGACCTTTGTCATGCTTATGCAGTGGTTGAGCAAGGTAAGCTCAGTGGACTTGGTAGGGCTGGTCCACTTCTGTAGGATCAGATACCAGATCCCCTACTTTCGTTTCAGGTTCAGTGGATCAGGGAGCAAAACTGTGCAAAACTTCTGGAACTTTCTCAAGGAGGCTTTAAACAAAACCGATGACCCAGTAAGTCCCTCGAAAACACCAGTGAGCTGAGGCCTCATGAGGTCACCTTCTCCTCACGGTCACGGGACTGAAAGTTGTGTGTGTGTGTGTGTGTTGCTGTTGTGTGCTAGAGATAATGTCACATGAGCATTGACCGTTGCATTATGTTACGTCATGTCACGTCATAGTCACGCACCCCACCCCACCCCCCCAAACACAAACACAACAAATATCTATCCCATATATGTAACTGTGGGGGTATAGAAATGGAGTAATCTAAATGTGTGTGTGTGTGTGTGTGTGTGTGTGTGTGTGTGTGTGTGTGTGTGTGTGTGTGTTTGTGCTGAAGCGGATGTCAAGGATCACTTGTAAGCTGCCACTTCCACAGAAAAGTATTACATGCGTAAGTAGTTCTCATGGGACGTTTTCTTTTAGTCTAAGAAACGAGAGACCGCCTTAGAAAGCTTTAGATCACACGCCATTCACTGTCAGCTGAGGCAGGGTTTTTTCTTATTCTCGTTAATTTTCAAAACCTCCACAGTTGCTGCGGCAAGAACATCTCATGAAAGGAAAACTACAGGTGCAAGATGACCTTGCGTGTGTCTGACAATCAACTAGGTGGCTTTCAACAGACAGCTGAAATGCAACTGCGGTTTAAAGAGTGTGGCAACCCTGCTAGTTTTTGTCAAAGACACATGGGGACCCTGTGTCAGCCTGTGTAAACCTGGTTTGAAAGACGGGTTTGTGTTTTCTGAGAGAAGCGTGTAGATACAATAAGCTCTCAGTCTTATTTCTCCTGTACAGATCACGCCTCTGGATTTGATCTAATAAAGAGTCTGAAACAGAGATCTGTTCTTTTAAAGGGCAGCTGGTAGAGCTAGCAGTACCATAGCTTTCATATCCAGGCACATACTGTATACTGATGAAAATACATTTACATTTATTTAGCAGACACTTTTATCCAAAGCCACTTACATGTCAATATTAGGCCTACATGGGTTATTGAGCCAGAGCAATTCGGGATTAAGTAACTTGCTCAAGGGTACAACGCTGGAAGCCAGGAATTGAACCCACAACTTTTCAGGCAATTGCATTATAGCTTAGCTCTTAGCCACTATGCTACCACCACCTAGTACATGTCTGTACTGTCCTTTACATGACAGTGATTGAAAGCATTTGATAGAATGAATGTTAATTTGACCCAACTGTATGTCAGTTCCGTGTTAATTCATCCCTACTCTACTTGTCAGGCGATTGGTGTGTCTGTCTTTCCACAAGGTGCTTAGGTTTCCATACACACCTGTGTTTCTCATCGCCTGTCAATATTAACCTGAGCCGCAGCCATGAGAACAAAAACACTCCTCCCTCCCTCCCTGCCTTCCTTCCTGCCTCAGCTCAGATCAGCCATCGGCTCGTCAGGTCTGGCCAAGGTCCCCTCGTCATCACCCAGCCAGGGACCGTTCACATATCCACCACACCCATTCACCTACTTGTGCGTGGCAGAGGTGAGTTGCTGTCCAGGACACACAGAGATGGAAGTTTTGATTTTGGGGGGTGTATGAAGGGGGGGGGGGGGGGGGGGGGGGGGGGGGGGTTTGTTCCATTGGTTTGTTTCCCGCAACTACAGGTGGCCCTTGAAATACAATCTATCTGCACATCTGAATTTATGAGGCTGCCCAGGGACACCCATGTCTCGGCCCCCATAAATAGAAGCATCCTCTCTGTCTGGAGGGGAGGGGGTGGATGGCTGGGTTCTGGCACCCCCCCCCCCCCCCCCCCCCCAAGTCAGCCCTCAAACACACACACACACACAGCCATCTTTCTCCCTCAGCAGCACACACACACACTCACACAAACGCACACTCACACACAAACACATACACCTCACCACTCTCAGCTAAGTGACATCACCACTTCAGCACAAACTGCTCAACACAGCTTTCTGCTTTCTGCTGTTCGCTAGGCCTGATAATGTGACCTGTAGCCAGGGGGTCAAAAGAGAACGTTTTACTCAGACACCCTCACGGTTACTGTAACATGGCTAACAGGGTTAACCTTTTACCAGCACAAGGACCCACTGTTGTATGTGTCATACTAGGACAAACAGTATGAATAAGGAGTGAAGCTGCCATGGCTGCTATGTACCTTCAGCCATGGGATAACCTCTCAGATTTATCAGGGCTAATTACCCCTAGTCTGATCTCAATGCTAGCTGATTTATTTGGATGACTAATTTAAAACAACAGCACAAATAATTAAACAGACTAGTGCTGAGTTAAAAGAGTTGTTTTATTTAAAGATCACGTCGAATGAAACCATCATGAAGCAGTAATGATGTCAGCTTCACAGTAAAAAGAACTGGAATGCAATTATCCAGTCTAACGCACTTGATAGCGGCCCCGGCTGCCTGTGAGAGCCGAGAACCCGTAAAGCATGTGGACGATGCTACGTGTCATTGAGGGGGCATTGGGAGCGCCGCCAGAGCCAGAGGAAATCAATCCACACAAACAAAACCTTCCAGCAGCCTCCGCTTTTCAGAGGTTACAAGATCAAAGTGTGCATTTGGTTATTTTACATTGTTGGGCACATGAAGAGAATATTTTTATGTTCTTTTATCCATCTGCTCCTCCAGTAATTCGACCCTTCGTCCCCAGAGAACACACGGATCTCTGATATGGCGCATACATTTGGCATGCCTGCGTCAGAGTCATGTGGATATTCAGAGACACAGAGAAGACCCCTCCACACACACACACACATGCAAATTGTTCACATACATAAAAACATTTACATTTCACATTTATTTATACATTAAGCAGATGTGTCCAAAAGTGACTTCCAGTGCACAATAACAATTATAGCAAATCCATGGCATTGCTGTTGTGAGCACCTTGCTAAACCCGCTTTGCTACAGAGAAACACAACAGGACTCATACTGGTGCAAGAGATGAAGCAATAGCATCAGCCGACTGTCCACCGCTTCAGTTGAGTCCCCGTGCCAGTATTCCCATAAGCCCCGGCTGCCCACTCTCTCTGGCACATGGCAGAGCTGGTAGAGCGTGAAAATGCCAGTGACGGTGCCCAGCAGACAGGGACGCTGGAGAGGGGGAGCCAAAGAGTGCCCAACGTCAGGCCCCGGCCTGGCCTCCTCTCCCCGCCACAGTTGCCTGGTTACGGCCCACTTCTGGAACATCATCCTTCATGTCCCTCTCACCATGGCGGCAGACCAGTGTTTCCTGATAGACATTTCCCATCATGCCTCTGTTATAGAGAGCGAAGAAGTACAGAGGGAGCATTCTCTCTTTCTTCCTTTTCTTTTTTCTTTCCTTCTTTCTCTCTCTATCTCTCTCTCTGTGTGTGTGTGTGCCTGCGCAGTGCATGTAAATCCTCATTTAGCCTAACTCACACCTGGTTTGGTAATATGTTTGAAGTACTTGCTCAAAACAAATAAAGTTTCATTTACAATGTTATAAGGGGAATTTGGCACATGCAATGTGTTTTGGTTTCCGTTCTGGCATCATCTGAAAAACAGACTCCCCAGGGGACGAGCAATATTTGAAGTGATTACACACTTGAAATACACCTGAGTGTGTGTTGCCAAGCCTGCTTTGGCTCACGGCTCGCACTGAGAGGATATACTTGGATTTTTCCACAATCAAAAGAATATTACCTAGATTTCTGGCACGTGTGCTAGTACTAAATGTAGACATAAACCACAGGATGTTGCTGCAATGCACTTAACGATTGACAAGGAATTTTATTTTCCTGGCTTGTCGAAATCTTCCATGGACTCACATCGATCCTATGATTTTCTATCTTAGCAATAAATACAAGTGAAGCTAAATCCAATTCTACAGATAAGGTTTCTTCAGCAACCAGCTTGTGTGCAGGATTGGATGTACAATGTTACCTATCTCAGTACTCAGCAGTCCCTCTCTGGAGTGTCCAATATGTTAGTAGATTTCGCTGTAAGTAGATATAGATTTGCCTCACAGAGCTGAAGAAAAACATTCATCTGATATTTGACATGACTTCACATTGATCTTGTGGCACTGAAACTTCTTTTACAACTTCAGTTCATACAGAGGTAGTACAAACACAGATTTATAAGAGTAGTTGGACCTTGGTGAAGTAGTAAACAGTAGTGACAAAAATAGAACTGAATCGTAGCCTAAGCTCCACAGTGGAGACGGAAGGGTTCAGGGGTAGAGTGTGGAGGTTGTTGTATTGAAAACAATGGAATCTAATGCAACCGAATGTCGGACAGCATAGTGTGCCGCACTCAAGGCCTTAAGGGATCTCTAGCTTCCCGCTGTGGTGTTGGAGAAGGAGGCCAGTGCACCTGAGCTTTGGGGCGGGGAGCCGATGGCGGCTCTGGGGGCTCCTTCTGTTGCGAGCGCTATACCTCCAGCTCTTCTTGTCGTTCTGGATCATCTCATTAGACTGCCGCTGTTCCCGCTACTCACGTCTAATTACCTCCCCTGGTGCAGCGAAACATTACAAAGCTTAGCGCCAGGTAGCGGAGCAGCCTGCTGGAACCGCTCAGCTACCTGTGGAGAGAGACCTGGGTTGTCATAAAAATAACCGACGTATGTTCATTTCTCATCTCTCTCTCTCTCTCTGTCTGTCTCTCTCTCCTTTCTCTCTTAGTCTCGCTCTTCCTCTCTGTCTGTGGTCTAAACAAGTGTGTCAGGTTCCTGTTTTCAGCCGACCGTTTCCTCAGAGAGGGCTCTGCTCCTCTGTGAGCAGCAGAGGGTGTTAAGGCTGTTTGGATCCAAACCCAGCTCCTAAGACAGGGCTTAATTACTGCTAATGAGAGGGAATTAGGGGCGCGGCCTGGTCATGGTATTCCGTGCCATTGGCTCCCGTTGTCAAAAGCATTGCCACGGAGAGGGAGCAGGGGGGTGAAAACAACCCATTCTGGACCGCATACGTCAGAACGCCGCTGTCAGGATTAATCAGTGCTCTTCAGAAGGCAGCAGGGTGGAGTGCCCCAGAGACCAGTCTCAGAACCCCTGATTTTTTTATCAGGCTGCTGGGCTTCTCTCCAGTGTTTACAGCTACAAGGTGCTTGAACTGGGAGGGTGGGGGCTTTTGTCTTTCTTACCTGCATTGGAGTTGCACTCCCCAGCTGTGTTGCCTCAGGTTTGCTCATAGGAGAAGCATGTCTGGTGGGTGACTGGCTGATTTTAAAGTGTAGCACTTAAATTTGAATGGCATAAATTTGAATCTGAATGGAGGTGTGAGTCAGACACGGTGAGGTGAAGAAAAGTGTCAGGGGGAGAGAGAGAGAGAGAGAGTGTTTGCACCTAGGGAGAGTGGGAGAGAGAGAGAGAGAGAAAGCACAGGAGGGAGAGTGAGTGAGGGAGAGATGTAGAGATGTGAGAGAAAGAGAGAAAGAAAGAAAGAGAGAGAGCACTTTCTCCCAAGGTGATTATGTTGCAAACCCCAAGCGGCTAATCGGAGCACGGCGTGGCTTAGTTGGTCGGTAATAGCCTTGCTGATGCCTTCTGGGAACGGCTGCACACTGGCTCCACAGGTCACCTACCCAGGGACACAGATTATGGGGGAGTTCTTTAAATGGGCACGGTAAATAAAACACAGCAGTCGTTTCATAACCTGTGGTGGCTGGGTGGAGGAGTTTGCAGCCCTTCTGTGCTGAACATGCGTAATTACTTGATGCAGGCAAACAGGGGAACTACTTAGTGAGAGCACTGGCAGTTATGAGAGTGCTTGCAGCTAGCATTTTTAGCATTCTTGAGGGGAGATAAAACATGCATGCAGAAACAGGAATGCAAAGGCCACGGAGAAAACAGTACATCATGACAAAAGTAGTAAACTAGGCTGGCATGTGAATAAAATAAAATAAATTGTGTTGAATTCTTGTTCATTTTGCTGCACACAGTCCCTCATGCAAAGAACAGAGCCCCCCCCCCCCTCCCCCACACACACACCCACACCCACACCACATCCCAAGACCTCAACACATCATTGTCATATTTCTTTCAATTTCTTTTTTAAAAGGCCCAGAGACATCAGTTTCACCCTCTCTACAGCACAGCCACCTCTCCTCGTTTTCCCTGCCTCTCCAAGACTTTGACCAGAAGCTTCATGCATTTTTTTTTACGAGCCGACTTCATATCTGAATTATTGGCAGTAAAAGTCAATATGAGCTGAAATATTTATGGCCCTTGACCATACAGGAATGCTGTTATGATGAATGTGAGAAGAATGAATCTTCACACTGTATCCACACTGGTTTACGCATCCCAAAAGAGGCCCAGAGGATGTAGCCTATGTGGAAGACACATATATTATATATTATAATATATTATATTATATTACTATATCATATTCAGCATCTTGTTGTTTTTATTAGGGCTGTCAATCGATTAAAAAAAATAATCTAATTAATTACATACTCTGTGATTAATTAATCTAAATTAATCGCATATATATAATTTTTGCTGTGAAGGTATTTTAAATATTTAAATTCAAATGAATCATGGAATAATCAGCATTAGTGACATTAAAGTTCAAAAACTCTTTTATTATTATTTTCACTGTTCAAATAATTGCCATAATAATCTATTATATGACCTAATATGCTGAGGAAATAAATTCAAATGTGCTTCGGGAAGAATTTTTTTTTTTACATACAAGGCATTTCAGGCCACAGATATAACCTAGGGGACACAATGAAAATTAATTAACACTCCCCTCAATGTCAACACTTATTTCTTTGCATTGATGTGCGACTATAGAGTTGATGAACTCCGGTGATATGCAAATTCCTTGCTGCAGACATTGCAGAGGACTTTATTTTCAACACTTTATTTTTTATCAACACCATCAGGCCATTTTTTAAAAGTAAATGTTCCAATCAATGATACAGGCAGCACGTTTTCTTCTCTCTCCTTCATTTTACAGTCTAATTTTTACTGACTAGAACGGCTCGGGGTCAAAGGTCATACGGAATCGATTAATTTCCACTAATTTTTTTAATCAGTTATTTTTTCTCAAATTAATTAATCAAAATTAATCAGTTATTTTTACAGCCCTAGTTTTTATGTTTGTTTATATAATAACATGGCATTGTTGATGGTCACATGATGACATATTTCCCCTCTCTGTGTTACAACTGTCGGTTGTGGCTGTCTGGAGTCCTAGGAACTGAACTAAACCCCCTGTAATCTGCCGAAGGTGAAGCCCTTCTCTCTTTCTATCTGGGCGAGGGCTAAAGACTCTCATCCCTACCGTGTGACCGACAACCCTCCTTATCACCCAGCAGCAGCAGCTACTGCCGTCTGTTGATATGGGGAGTGCGCGGCTACAACGGGGACTGTCGAGCTCCGTCTTTTGTTTACTTTTACTTCGCAACTTTTGACTTTATTCTTGCACTGTTGCACTGTTGGATTTACTTATTTGCACCATCACCATGACACTCACTCTCATAGAACACCTTACCATGCATACAGAATCACAGACTCAGTCCCTGCCCTGCCACTGCAAGCGCATCATGATTCATCTTTAAGCACACTATGTGGATATTTGATTTAGTATATTAAGTATAGTATTTTTTAGTATTTTAGTATTTTTTATCTTCTACTGTCTTTTTTGTTCAATGTTTGTTTTTAAATATTTATAATATCTTTCTATCTTTCTATCTATCTAAATGCCTGATGACGAAAACCACCCCTTTTGCACGCAGCAGTGCCAGTGTCTGACTCTGCCGTAGGTCCAGCTTGCATCAGGGCTAATTGAAGTCAAAGCTAATAGAATTGCTGTTCCCTGAATATCCAGAGATGGGGAGGACCTTACAAAACTCTAAATCTACACGTCCGTCCTATTGGCTGCGGTTTAGTGACGGAGTAAACCTGACCCCAATCCCCTGGCCAGTGTGCCGATGGGTCAGGTCGGAGGGACCGCATTGTCGAACAGGGAAGAGGAGAGCAAGAGAGAGTCTCCTCCTTCGCTGCACGAGGCACCTACTCACCTATTCTTAGAGGCCGGCTCCTCCGACGATTAGCTGCACTATTCATGCCCCTTAGCAGAGCTTTACTTAGGGCCGCTCAACTGGACGCAAATCCACCTCATCCTGTTCACACAATGACCTCTGCCCCTTGGCTAGACAAGGACAAGCACTATTTTGCTAGTGTGTGTGTGTTTATGTATTTGTGTGTGTGTGTGTGTCTGTGTGTGTGTGTGTGTTCATAGAACACCATGTATGTGATTACACATGCTAACACATTCAAACTCTCACTTACTTAGCTACTTAGCTCTATGCAAACACACACACACACAAATACATAAAGATGCCTATGCATGACACACAGTGATAGCCCTGTGATTTCTCAATGACTGCACATTAACCATGCCTAATTGCCCAATATCTAATCTACTCTCCTACATCACAGAGAACACTTTGTAAAGTGCATGTCATGAGATTCACGCTTCACATCTCTGCAGATTTGACTGTGAAAGCCTGAAGGAGCCCCCCCGCCCATCACACACACACACACACACACACACACACACACTCTAGGGCTCGGTCAGGAAGGTCATTCCTTGCAGCCCTGTGCCTGTTCGTTTTGATTTGATCCCCTTCAGTGGGCGGCTGTGGCTCCTCTTGATTTATGCAGCCTGTCCAGTCACATTGCGTTCCCCGTTTTATGTTCTGCCAGCCGGCCAGAGTGGGTGTGTTACCTGACGAGGTTGACCACTCCTGAGCACCCAGCCCCCATGCACAGAGTTACTACTGCTGCTGCTGTAAGTGTGACTGTGTAATGGCTGCCGTGCATCACCCAGGTGGATGTGACACATTGGTGATGTTTAGTGAGGTTCCCCCTTCACCGTGAAGCGCTTTGAGTGTCGAAGAAAGCGCTATATACAGTAAATGTGACGTGTTATTGTTGTTATGACCACTCACGTTTACATCTCAGCAACCCACAACACCCCCCCCCCACACACACACACACACACTCACTCACTCTAATAACGCCCGCCCACCGCCCAACTCCACCCCACACACACACTCTCACATTTATAATGCACCCCCCCGCCACACACACACACACACACTTGTGTGCACACAGATGTCAGTTGCCATGCACACAGGTGTGTCACCTCCATAGGCTGAAGTGAGGATCACACTGGTGGCCAGTGGGTGTCTGCAGTCTGCATCTTTCGTCCTTCACCTTACTGCATCAGGGTTCTTCTTACTGCATCAGGGTTCTTCCTACTGCATCAGGGTTCTTCTTACTGCATCAGGGTTCTTCCTACTGCATCAGGGTTCTTCCTACTGCATCAGGGTTCTTCCTACTGCATCAGGGGTTCTTCCTGCTGCTTGCAGCTCCCTGAATCAACATCGAAATGGGTGTAGTGCTGACCTATGTGCAAGTGTGTTGTGGATAAGCAGCAAAGACTTGTGTCCTGACTTTTGTCTCTTGGCTTATTTTCAGGCCTGCATGTGTGTGTATCAATATCCCACATTCATACATTGGCAACCGCGCACACCTCAAATTTCTTATGGTCACAAGTGCGAAAGCTGAGTTTGTCTTCTCCATGGCCAACAAGACTGAGGTATGTGTAACGGTGATATCTGAGCAGGTGTGTTGCACCCTGAACAGAGAGGGGTTGTGTAAAGTGCACCTCCTGGCCGGCCATGTTATTCCTCTCTGGCTTGGACAAGGCTGTGTTGAGCATCTGCTGGGGATGGATGTTTGTTTCTCTCTCAAAGTTGCAGAGAACCTTTTAAATCACACACACAGACACACAGACACACACACACACACACACACACACACACACACACACACACACACACACACACACACACACACAAGGTAATAAATCTGGCAGCAGGGACTAGAGGACGTTTGCTGTATTGGAGTACTCTCAGTCAGAGGAAAATGACCGGGCCATGTGGAGCTGCACAGGCGAGAGCAGCGTGACCAGCGCTAGTGT